>NW_026644625.1:300000-571856 GCF_030020395.1 Manis pentadactyla
TGTTGTCGACAGAAAAGTGTACTTGGTTCTTTGCACACCACCATGTTTGAGGGACATTGGTGTGATCACTGCTGATAGGTGGAGGGACAAACATAAAGGAACACCTATTTCTGGACAGGAGCATTTGGAAATAAGAGTGTGTAGTGGAGTGAAGTGTTTATTTGAGGGTCCAAACGTCCCTCTTTAGATGGTTATTACTTCTTTACATTCGTGAACATCATAAAAAGCAATGATTTTAAAAGCGCAGACGCCTATTATTACAGCAATTCATTTGTTGAGGTGGGAGGAAATGAGAAGGAAGTTGCTGCACCACGAAATCTATGCCTGAGCACTGCTGAAACAAAACAAAAGAATTCACGGTGGCTAGATCGGGCTATTTTCTACTGACTCTCTCTGGGGACTCAAACAGAATCCATTTGTTTGTTTGTTTCTCAGTTTCACTTGTATAGGGTACCTGTCCCTGCCCCTTCAGCTTGTAGTTTGTCTGTGTCCTTGGATCCCAAGTGAGTCTCCAGAAAGGGAGCACGTAGGTGGTCTTGAGTTTTCATCAGTTCTTCTAACCCTGTGTCTTTTGATTTTAGCACTCAAAGCCTGTACTTTTATTCTGATATTTGAGAGCAGTGCTCTTACATCAGTTTGAAATTTTCTTTGTTCTCATTAATATAAAATCACATGCAGAACATTATGTTTTCCAGTCTACCCTCTTCAGCTAGTCCCCCCCAAATCCCAGTTACAGTCGCTGTCCGTCAGCATGTACTAAGATGCTCTAGAATCACTACATGTCTTCTCTGTGTTGTACAGCCCTACCAATAACCCCCCACACTACACATTAAACATGCTAATCCTAATGTCCCCATTCTTTTTCCTCGCCCTTATTACTCCCTTCCCACAAACGCTACCCAGTCACTTTCTCTTTGGTAACTGTTAGTCCACCCTCGGGTACTGTGAGTCTGCTGATGTCTTTTCCTTCAGTTTTTCTTTGTTATCATACTCCACACATGAGTGAAATCATTTGGTAAATGTATTTCTCTGCCTGGCCTGTTTGACTGAGCATAATACCCTCTACCTCCATCCACGTTATTGCAAATGATAGGATTTGTTTTCTTCTTATGGCTGCTTACTGCACTTTTTAAACTGGATTTCATTCTTCTTTTTTGTTTGTAGTTTCGCTATGTGCTTTCACCATTGCTCTCCTGGTAATGAGCAGTAGCTTTGTGTTAGTCGATATGTACCTATATCTATCTATCTGTCTGTCTATCTATTTATCAATCAATCAATCAACTTTTTGTCTGCCCATCTGTCCTTGTGTACAGAACAGTTAACCACATATCCTGTATCACTTTCCTACACTATGCTTCAAAAAATCCTGCAAAGTATCTAGGCTGTAGAGAGAGCACTGGGTTCACCGAGACCCTTGCAGGACGAGACGGCCACGTGTACCTACAAAACCAGGAAATGGTTGTGCCGGAACTTGAACCCCTGTCTCTGTCCTCTGTCCTCTTTCATCTCCTTCTAACATGCTGTCTGTATTTAGCCACATTCATTGACTAAGTGCTCCCTGAAGACCACAAATATCATTAATAAGGGCCTGTTGTCTACAGAAAAGTAAACTTGTTGCTTTGCTCACCACCATGTTTGAAGGACATCAGCGTGATCACCGCCGATAGGACGGAGGGTCAAATAGAAAGGAACACCAATTTCTAGACAGAGGCAGTTGGGAGCCAAGAGTGTATTGTGGAGTGACGTGTTTATTTGAGTGTCCAAACTTCCCTCTTTAGGTGGTTATTAGATCTTCTCAATCGTGAACATCATAAAACCCACTGATTTCATTGGCCCAGATGCTTATTATTACAGCAACTCAGTTGTTGAGGTGAGAGAAAATGAGAAGTATGTTGCTGCACCACTATATCTATCGCTGGGAACTGCTGAAACCAAACAAAAAGAATTCACGGTGGTCAGATAGGGCTATTTTCTGCTGACTGTCTCTGGGGACTCAAACAGAATCCATTTGTTTGACAGTTTGTTTTTCAGTTTCACTCGTGTAGGGTACTTGTCCACACACCTTCGGCTTGTAGTTTGTCTGTTGTCCTTGGATCTCAAGTGAGTCCCCTGTAAGTAAGCACGTAGGTGTTTTGAGTTTTTATCCCTTCTTTTAACCCTGTGTCTTTTGTTTGCAGCACTCAGTGCTTGAACTTTTATTCTGATGATTCCGAGCTGTACACTTATTGCACTTAAATAATATTTTATCATTAATCTACAATCACGAGAAGAACATTATTTTTACTATGCTCCCCCCTTCACCAAGTCCCCCCGAAAAACCTCTTCAGTCACTGTCTATCAGCATAGTGGAATGCTGTGGATCCCTTCACCAAGTCCGCCCCCACAGACCCGTTACAGTCGCTGTCCATCAGTGAGTAGTAAGATGCTATATGATCTCTACTAGTATTCTCTGTGTTGTACAGTACTCCCCATGCACACCCGACCCCACGCATTATTCATGCTAATCCCAATTACCACTATTCTTTCTCCCCACACTTATCCCTCCCTTCAGACTCACCCTGCCTAGTCTTTTTCCCTTTGGTAACTTTTAGTCAACTCTCGGAATCTGTGAGAGTGCTTCTTTTTTTTCCTTCAGTTTCTCTTTGTTGTTATACTCCACACATGAGTGAAATCACTTGGTACTTGTCTTTCTCCACCTGGCCTATTTCTCTGAACGTACTACCGTCTAGCTCCATCCATGTCACTGCAAATGGTAGTGTTTGCTTTCTTCTAAAGGCTGCTTACTGCAATTTTAAACTGGATTTCATTCTTCCTTTTTGTTTGTAGATTAGCTATGTTATTCACCATTCAACTCCTATTTATGTACAATAGCTTTGTGTCAATCGATATGTATCTGTATCTATCTGTCTAACGGTCTGTCTATCTATGTATCTATGTATGTAAGTATGTATGTATGTATCTATGGATCTACCTTTCTATCTATCTATCTATCTTCCTATCATCTATCTATGATGTCTATCATCTATCGGTCTATGTACCTATCTATCTTTCTTTCATCTGTCGTCTGTCTACCTATCTATCTATGAATCAATCAACTTTTTGTCTGCCCATCTATCCTTCTGTACAGAACAGTTAACAACATAGCTTATGTCTCTTTCCTACAATATGCTTCCAGAAATCTTGCAAGGTAGCTAAGCCATAAGGAGAGCACTGTGTTCACCGATACACTTTCAGGTAGAGTCAGCCGCGTGTGCTTACAAAACCAGTAAATGGAGGTGAAAGGACTTGAACCCGTATCTCTGTCCTCTGTCCTCTTATAATTCCTGCTCGCTTGGTGACTTTATTTAGCCACATTCAGTGAGTAAGTGATCCCCGAAGACCACAAGTATCCTTCGTCTGGGCCTGTTGTCGACAGAAAAGTGTACTTGGTTCTTTGCACACCACCATGTTTGAGGGACATTGGTGTGATCACTGCTGATAGGTGGAGGGACAAACATAAAGGAACACCTATTTCTGGACAGGAGCATTTGGAAATAAGAGTGTGTAGTGGAGTGAAGTGTTTATTTGAGGGTCCAAACGTCCCTCTTTAGATGGTTATTACTTCTTTACATTCGTGAACATCATAAAAAGCAATGATTTTAAAAGCGCAGACGCCTATTATTACAGCAATTCATTTGTTGAGGTGGGAGGAAATGAGAAGGAAGTTGCTGCACCACGAAATCTATGCCTGAGCACTGCTGAAACAAAACAAAAAAATTCACTGTGGCTAGATCGGGCTATTTTCTACTGACTCTCTCTGGGGACTCAAACAGAATCCATTTGTTTGTTTGTTTCTCAGTTTCACTTGTATAGGGTACCTGTCCCTGCCCCTTCAGCTTGTAGTTTGTCTGTGTCCTTGGATCTCAAGTGAGTCTCCAGAAAGGGAGCACGTAGGTGGTCTTGAGTTTTCATCAGTTCTTCTAACCCTGTGTCTTTTGATTGGAGCACTCAAAGCCTGTACTTTTATTCTGATATTTGAGAGCAGTGCTCCTACATCAGTTTGAAAATTTCTTTGTTCTCATTAATATAAAATCATATGCAGAACATTATGTTTTCCAGTCTACCCTCTTCAGCTAGTCCCCCCCAAATCCCAGTTACAGTCGCTGTCCGTCAGCATGTACTAAGATGCTGTAGAATCACTACATGTCTTCTCTGTGTTGTACAGCCCTACCAATAACCCCCCACACTACACATTAAACATGCTAATCCTAATGTCCCCATTCTTTTTCCTCGCCCTTATTACTCCCTTCCCACAAACGCTACCCAGTCACTTTCTCTTTGGTAACTGTTAGTCCACCTCGGGTACTGTGAGTCTGCTGATGTCTTTTCCTTCAGTTTTTCTTTGTTATCATACTCCACACATGAGTGAAATCATTTGGTAAATGTATTTCTCTGCCTGGCCTGTTTGACTGAGCATAATACCCTCTACCTCCATCCACGTTATTGCAAATGATAGGATTTGTTTTCTTCTTATGGCTGCTTACTGCACTTTTTAAACTGGATTTCATTCTTCTTTTTTGTTTGTAGTTTCACTATGTGCTTTCTCCATTGCTCTCCTGGTAATGAGCAGTAGCTTTGTGTTAGTCGATATGTACCTATATCTATCTATCTGTCTGTCTATCTATTTATCAATCAATCAATCAACTTTTTGTCTGCCCATCTGTCCTTGTGTACAGAACAGTTAACCACATATCCTGTATCACTTTCCTACACTATGCTTCAAAAATCCTGCAAAGTATCTAGGCTGTAGAGAGAGCACTGGGTTCACCGAGACCCTTGCAGGACGAGACGGCCACGTGTACCTACAAAACCAGAAAATGGTTGTGCCGGAACTTGAACCCGTGTCTCTGTCCTCTGTCCTCTTTCATCTCCTTCTAACTTGCTGTCTGTATTTAGCCACATTCATTGACTAAGTGCTCCCTGAAGACCACAAATATCATTAATAAGGGCCTGTTGTCTACAGAAAAGTAAACTTGTTGCTTTGCTCACCACCATGTTTGAAGGACATCAGCGTGATCACCGCCGATAGGACGGAGGGTCAAATAGAAAGGAACACCAATTTCTAGACAGAGGCAGTTGGGAGCCAAGAGTGTATTGTGGAGTGACGTGTTTATTTGAGTGTCCAAACTTCCCTCTTTAGGTGGTTATTAGATCTTCTCAATCGTGAACATCATAAAACCCACTGATTTCATTGGCCCAGATGCTTATTATTACAGCAACTCAGTTGTTGAGGTGAGAGAAAATGAGAAGTATGTTGCTGCACCACTATATCTATCGCTGGGAACTGCTGAAACCAAACAAAAAGAATTCACGGTGGTCAGATAGGGCTATTTTCTGCTGACTGTCTCTGGGGACTCAAACAGAATCCATTTGTTTGATAGTTTGTTTTTCAGTTTCACTCGTGTAGGGTACTTGTCCACACACCTTCGGCTTGTAGTTTGTCTGTTGTCCTTGGATCTCAAGTGAGTCCCCTGTAAGTAAGCACGTAGGTGTTTTGAGTTTTTATCCCTTCTTTTAACCCTGTGTCTTTTGTTTGCAGCACTCAGTGCTTGAACTTTTATTCTGATGATTCCGAGCTGTACACTTATTGCACTTAAATAATATTTTATCATTAATCTACAATCACGAGAAGAACATTATTTTTACTATGCTCCCCCCTTCACCAAGTCCCCCCGAAAAACCTCTTCAGTCGCTGTCTATCAGCAGAGTGGAATGCTGTGGATCCCTTCACCAAGTCCGCCCCCACAGACCCGTTACAGTCGCTGTCCATCAGTGAGTAGTAAGATGCTATATGATCTCTACTAGTATTCTCTGTGTTGTACAGTACTCCCCATGCACACCCGACCCCACGCATTATTCATGCTAATCCCAATTACCACTATTCTTTCTCCCCACACTTATCCCTCCCTTCAGACTCACCCTGCCTAGTCTTTTTCCCTTTGGTAACTTTTAGTCAACTCTCGGAATCTGTGAGAGTGCTTCTTTTTTTTCCTTCAGTTTCTCTTTGTTGTTATACTCCACACATGAGTGAAATCACTTGGTACTTGTCTTTCTCCACCTGGCCTATTTCTCTGAACGTACTACCGTCTAGCTCCATCCACGTCACTGCAAATGGTAGTGTTTGCTTTCTTCTAAAGGCTGCTTACTGCAATTTTAAACTGGATTTCATTCTTCCTTTTTGTTTGTAGATTAGCTATGTTATTCACCATTCAACTCCTATTTATGTACAATAGCTTTGTGTCAATCGATATGTATCTGTATCTATCTGTCTAACGGTCTGTCTATCTATGTATCTATGTATGTAAGTATGTATGTATGTATCTATGGATCTACCTTTCTATCTATCTATCTATCTTCCTATCATCTATCTATGATGTCTATCATCTATCGGTCTATGTACCTATCTATCTTTCTTTCATCTGTCGTCTGTCTACCTATCTATCTATGAATCAATCACCTTTTTGTCTGCCCATCTATCCTTCTGTACAGAACAGTTAACAACATAGCTTATGTCTCTTTCCTACAATATGCTTCCAGAAATCTTGCAAGGTAGCTAAGCCATAAGGAGAGCACTGTGTTCACCGATACACTTTCAGGTAGAGTCAGCCGCGTGTGCTTACAAAACCAGTAAATGGAGGTGAAAGGACTTGAACCCGTATCTCTGTCCTCTGTCCTCTTATAATTCCTGCTCGCTTGGTGACTTTATTTAGCCACATTCAGTGAGTAAGTGATCCCCGAAGACCACAAGTATCCTTCGTCTGGGCCTGTTGTCGACAGAAAAGTGTACTTGGTTCTTTGCACACCACCATGTTTGAGGGACATTGGTGTGATCACTGCTGATAGGTGGAGGGACAAACATAAAGGAACACCTATTTCTGGACAGGAGCATTTGGAAATAAGAGTGTGTAGTGGAGTGAAGTGTTTATTTGAGGGTCCAAACGTCCCTCTTTAGATGGTTATTACTTCTTTACATTCGTGAACATCATAAAAAGCAATGATTTTAAAAGCGCAGACGCCTATTATTACAGCAATTCATTTGTTGAGGTGGGAGGAAATGAGAAGGAAGTTGCTGCACCACGAAATCTATGCCTGAGCACTGCTGAAACAAAACAAAAAGAATTCACAGTGGCTAGATTGGGCTATTTTCTACTGACTCTCTCTGGGGACTCAAACAGAATCCATTTGTTTGTTTGTTTCTCAGTTTCACTTGTATAGGGTACCTGTCCCTGCCCCTTCAGCTTGTAGTTTGTCTGTGTCCTTGGATCTCAAGTGAGTCTCCAGAAAGGGAGCACGTAGGTGGTCTTGAGTTTTCATCAGTTCTTCTAACCCTGTGTCTTTTGATTGGAGCACTCAAAGCCTGTACTTTTATTCTGATATTTGAGAGCAGTGCTCTTACATCAGTTTGAAATTTTCTTTGTTCTCATTAATATAAAATCACATGCAGAACATTATGTTTTCCAGTCTACCCTCTTCAGCTAGTCCCCCCCAAATCCCAGTTACAGTCGCTGTCCGTCAGCATGTACTAAGATGCTGTAGAATCACTACATGTCTTCTCTGTGTTGTACAGCCCTACCAATAACCCCCCACACTACACATTAAACATGCTAATCCTAATGTCCCCATTCTTTTTCCTCGCCCTTATTACTCCCTTCCCACAAACGCTACCCAGTCACTTTCTCTTTGGTAACTGTTAGTCCACCCTCGGGTACTGTGAGTCTGCTGATGTCTTTTCCTTCAGTTTTTCTTTGTTATCATACTCCACACATGAGTGAAATCATTTGGTAAATGTATTTCTCTGCCTGGCCTGTTTGACTGAGCATAATACCCTCTACCTCCATCCACGTTATTGCAAATGATAGGATTTGTTTTCTTCTTATGGCTGCTTACTGCACTTTTTAAACTGGATTTCATTCTTCTTTTTTGTTTGTAGTTTCGCTATGTGCTTTCACCATTGCTCTCCTGGTAATGAGCAGTAGCTTTGTGTTAGTCGATATGTACCTATATCTATCTATCTGTCTGTCTATCTATTTATCAATCAATCAATCAACTTTTTGTCTGCCCATCTGTCCTTGTGTACAGAACAGTTAACCACATATCCTGTATCACTTTCCTACACTATGCTTCAAAAAATCCTGCAAAGTATCTAGGCTGTAGAGAGAGCACTGGGTTCACCGAGACCCTTGCAGGACGAGACGGCCACGTGTACCTACAAAACCAGAAAATGGTTGTGCCGGAACTTGAACCCGTGTCTCTGTCCTCTGTCCTCTTTCATCTCCTTCTAACTTGCTGTCTGTATTTAGCCACATTCATTGACTAAGTGCTCCCTGAAGACCACAAATATCATTAATAAGGGCCTGTTGTCTACAGAAAAGTAAACTTGTTGCTTTGCTCACCACCATGTTTGAAGGACATCAGCGTGATCACCGCCGATAGGACGGAGGGTCAAATAGAAAGGAACACCAATTTCTAGACAGAGGCAGTTGGGAGCCAAGAGTGTATTGTGGAGTGACGTGTTTATTTGAGTGTCCAAACTTCCCTCTTTAGGTGGTTATTAGATCTTCTCAATCGTGAACATCATAAAACCCACTGATTTCATTGGCCCAGATGCTTATTATTACAGCAACTCAGTTGTTGAGGTGAGAGAAAATGAGAAGTATGTTGCTGCACCACTATATCTATCGCTGGGAACTGCTGAAACCAAACAAAAAGAATTCACGGTGGTCAGATAGGGCTATTTTCTGCTGACTGTCTCTGGGGACTCAAACAGAATCCATTTGTTTGATAGTTTGTTTTTCAGTTTCACTCGTGTAGGGTACTTGTCCACACACCTTCGGCTTGTAGTTTGTCTGTTGTCCTTGGATCTCAAGTGAGTCCCCTGTAAGTAAGCACGTAGGTGTTTTGAGTTTTTATCCCTTCTTTTAACCCTGTGTCTTTTGTTTGCAGCACTCAGTGCTTGAACTTTTATTCTGATGATTCCGAGCTGTACACTTATTGCACTTAAATAATATTTTATCATTAATCTACAATCACGAGAAGAACATTATTTTTACTATGCTCCCCCCTTCACCAAGTCCCCCCGAAAAACCTCTTCAGTCGCTGTCTATCAGCGTAGTGGAATGCTGTGGATCCCTTCACCAAGTCCGCCCCCACAGACCCGTTACAGTCGCTGTCCATCAGTGAGTAGTAAGATGCTATATGATCTCTACTAGTCTTCTCTGTGTTGTACAGTACTCCCCATGCACACCCGACCCCACGCATTATTCATGCTAATCCCAATTACCACTATTCTTTCTCCCCACACTTATCCCTCCCTTCAGACTCACCCTGCCTAGTCTTTTTCCCTTTGGTAACTTTTAGTCAACTCTCGGAATCTGTGAGAGTGCTTCTTTTTTTTCCTTCAGTTTCTCTTTGTTGTTATACTCCACACATGAGTGAAATCACTTGGTACTTGTCTTTCTCCACCTGGCCTATTTCTCTGAACGTACTACCGTCTAGCTCCATCCACGTCACTGCAAATGGTAGTGTTTGCTTTCTTCTAAAGGCTGCTTACTGCAATTTTAAACTGGATTTCATTCTTCCTTTTTGTTTGTAGATTAGCTATGTTATTCACCATTCAACTCCTATTTATGTACAATAGCTTTGTGTCAATCGATATGTATCTGTATCTATCTGTCTAACGGTCTGTCTATCTATGTATCTATGTATGTAAGTATGTATGTATGTATCTATGGATCTACCTTTCTATCTATCTATCTATCTTCCTATCATCTATCTATGATGTCTATCATCTATCGGTCTATGTACCTATCTATCTTTCTTTCATCTGTCGTCTGTCTACCTATCTATCTATGAATCAATCACCTTTTTGTCTGCCCATCTATCCTTCTGTACAGAACAGTTAACAACATAGCTTATGTCTCTTTCCTACAATATTCTTCCAGAAATCTTGCAAGGTAGCTAAGCCATAAGGAGAGCACTGTGTTCACCGATACACTTTCAGGTAGAGTCAGCCGCGTGTGCTTATAAAACCAGTAAATGGAGGTGAAAGGACTTGAACCCGTATCTCTGTCCTCTGTCCTCTTATAATTCCTGCTCGCTTGGTGACTTTATTTAGCCACATTCAGTGAGTAAGTGATCCCCGAAGACCACAAGTATCCTTCGTCTGGGCCTGTTGTCGACAGAAAAGTGTACTTGGTTCTTTGCACACCACCATGTTTGAGGGACATCGGTGTGATCACTGCTGATAGGTGGAGGGACAAACATAAAGGAACACCTATTTCTGGACAGGAGCATTTGGAAATAAGAGTGTGTAGTGGAGTGAAGTGTTTATTTGAGGGTCCAAACGTCCCTCTTTAGATGGTTATTACTTCTTTACATTCGTGAACATCATAAAAAGCAATGATTTTAAAAGCGCAGACGCCTATTATTACAGCAATTCATTTGTTGAGGTGGGAGGAAATGAGAAGGAAGTTGCTGCACCACGAAATCTATGCCTGAGCACTGCTGAAACAAAACAAAAAGAATTCACGGTGGCTAGATTGGGCTATTTTCTACTGACTCTCTCTGGGGACTCAAACAGAATCCATTTGTTTGTTTGTTTCTCAGTTTCACTTGTATAGGGTACCTGTCCCTGCCCCTTCAGCTTGTAGTTTGTCTGTGTCCTTGGATCTCAAGTGAGTCTCCAGAAAGGGAGCACGTAGGTGGTCTTGAGTTTTCATCAGTTCTTCTAACCCTGTGTCTTTTGATTGGAGCACTCAAAGCCTGTACTTTTATTCTGATATTTGAGAGCAGTGCTCTTACATCAGTTTGAAATTTTCTTTGTTCTCATTAATATAAAATCACATGCAGAACATTATGTTTTCCAGTCTTCCCTCTTCAGCTAGTCCCCCCCAAATCCCAGTTACAGTCGCTGTCCGTCAGCATGTACTAAGATGCTGTAGAATCACTACATGTCTTCTCTGTGTTGTACAGCCCTACCAATAACCCCCCACACTACACATTAAACATGCTAATCCTAATGTCCCCATTCTTTTTCCTCGCCCTTATTACTCCCTTCCCACAAACGCTACCCAGTCACTTTCTCTTTGGTAACTGTTAGTCCACCCTCGGGTACTGTGAGTCTGCTGATGTCTTTTCCTTCAGTTTTTCTTTGTTATCATACTCCACACATGAGTGAAATCATTTGGTAAATGTATTTCTCTGCCTGGCCTGTTTGACTGAGCATAATACCCTCTACCTCCATCCACGTTATTGCAAATGATAGGATTTGTTTTCTTCTTATGGCTGCTTACTGCACTTTTTAAACTGGATTTCATTCTTCTTTTTTGTTTGTAGTTTCACTATGTGCTTTCACCATTGCTCTCCTGGTAATGAGCAGTAGCTTTGTGTTAGTCGATATGTACCTATATCTATCTATCTGTCTGTCTATCTATTTATCAATCAATCAATCAACTTTTTGTCTGCCCATCTGTCCTTGTGTACAGAACAGTTAACCACATATCCTGTATCACTTTCCTACACTATGCTTCAAAAATCCTGCAAAGTATCTAGGCTTTAGAGAGAGCACTGGGTTCACCGAGACCCTTGCAGGACGAGACGGCCACGTGTACCTACAAAACCAGGAAATGGTTGTGCCGGAACTTGAACCCGTGTCTCTGTCCTCTGTCCTCTTTCATCTCCTTCTAACTTGCTGTCTGTATTTAGCCACATTCATTGACTAAGTGCTCCCTGAAGACCACAAATATCATTAATAAGGGCCTGTTGTCTACAGAAAAGTAAACTTGTTGCTTTGCTCACCACCATGTTTGAAGGACATCAGCGTGATCACCGCCGATAGGACGGAGGGTCAAATAGAAAGGAACACCAATTTCTAGACAGAGGCAGTTGGGAGCCAAGAGTGTATTGTGGAGTGACGTGTTTATTTGAGTGTCCAAACTTCCCTCTTTAGGTGGTTATTAGATCTTCTCAATCGTGAACATCATAAAACCCACTTATTTCATTGGCCCAGATGCTTATTATTACAGCAACTCAGTTGTTGAGGTGAGAGAAAATGAGAAGTATGTTGCTGCACCACTATATCTATCGCTGGGAACTGCTGAAACCAAACAAAAAGAATTCACGGTGGTCAGATAGGGCTATTTTCTGCTGACTGTCTCTGGGGACTCAAACAGAATCCATTTGTTTGATAGTTTGTTTTTCAGTTTCACTCGTGTAGGGTACTTGTCCACACACCTTCGGCTTGTAGTTTGTCTGTTGTCCTTGGATCTCAAGTGAGTCCCCTGTAAGTAAGCACGTAGGTGTTTTGAGTTTTTATCCCTTCTTTTAACCCTGTGTCTTTTGTTTGCAGCACTCAGTGCTTGAACTTTTATTCTGATGATTCCGAGCTGTACACTTATTGCACTTAAATAATATTTTATCATTAATCTACAATCACGAGAAGAACATTATTTTTACTATGCTCCCCCCTTCACCAAGTCCCCCCGAAAAACCTCTTCAGTCGCTGTCTATCAGCGTAGTGGAATGCTGTGGATCCCTTCACCAAGTCCGCCCCCACAGACCCGTTACAGTCGCTGTCCATCAGTGAGTAGTAAGATGCTATATGATCTCTACTAGTCTTCTCTGTGTTGTACAGTACTCCCCATGCACACCCGACCCCACGCATTATTCATGCTAATCCCAATTACCACTATTCTTTCTCCCCACACTTATCCCTCCCTTCAGACTCACCCTGCCTAGTCTTTTTCCCTTTGGTAACTTTTAGTCAACTCTCGGAATCTGTGAGAGTGCTTCTTTTTTTTCCTTCAGTTTCTCTTTGTTGTTATACTCCACACATGAGTGAAATCACTTGGTACTTGTCTTTCTCCACCTGGCCTATTTCTCTGAACGTACTACCGTCTAGCTCCATCCACGTCACTGCAAATGGTAGTGTTTGCTTTCTTCTAAAGGCTGCTTACTGCAATTTTAAACTGGATTTCATTCTTCCTTTTTGTAGATTAGCTATGTTATTCACCATTCAACTCCTATTTATGTACAATAGCTTTGTGTCAATCGATATGTATCTGTATCTATCTGTCTAACGGTCTGTCTATCTATGTATCTATGTATGTAAGTATGTATGTATGTATCTATGGATCTACCTTTCTATCTATCTATCTATCTTCCTATCATCTATCTATGATGTCTATCATCTATCGGTCTATGTACCTATCTATCTTTCTTTCATCTGTCGTCTGTCTACCTATCTATCTATGAATCAATCACCTTTTTGTCTGCCCATCTATCCTTCTGTACAGAACAGTTAACAACATAGCTTATGTCTCTTTCCTACAATATGCTTCCAGAAATCTTGCAAGGTAGCTAAGCCATAAGGAGAGCACTGTGTTCACCGATACACTTTCAGGTAGAGTCAGCCGCGTGTGCTTATAAAACCAGTAAATGGAGGTGAAAGGACTTGAACCCGTATCTCTGTCCTCTGTCCTCTTATAATTCCTGCTCGCTTGGTGACTTTATTTAGCCACATTCAGTGAGTAAGTGATCCCCGAAGACCACAAGTATCCTTCGTCTGGGCCTGTTGTCGACAGAAAAGTGTACTTGGTTCTTTGCACACCACCATGTTTGAGGGACATCGGTGTGATCACTGCTGATAGGTGGAGGGACAAACATAAAGGAACACCTATTTCTGGACAGGAGCATTTGGAAATAAGAGTGTGTAGTGGAGTGAAGTGTTTATTTGAGGGTCCAAACGTCCCTCTTTAGATGGTTATTACTTCTTTACATTCGTGAACATCATAAAAAGCAATGATTTTAAAAGCGCAGACGCCTATTATTACAGCAATTCATTTGTTGAGGTGGGAGGAAATGAGAAGGAAGTTGCTGCACCACGAAATCTATGCCTGAGCACTGCTGAAACAAAACAAAAAGAATTCACGGTGGCTAGATTGGGCTATTTTCTACTGACTCTCTCTGGGGACTCAAACAGAATCCATTTGTTTGTTTGTTTCTCAGTTTCACTTGTATAGGGTACCTGTCCCTGCCCCTTCAGCTTGTAGTTTGTCTGTGTCCTTGGATCTCAAGTGAGTCTCCAGAAAGGGAGCACGTAGGTGGTCTTGAGTTTTCATCAGTTCTTCTAACCCTGTGTCTTTTGATTGGAGCACTCAAAGCCTGTACTTTTATTCTGATATTTGAGAGCAGTGCTCTTACATCAGTTTGAAATTTTCTTTGTTCTCATTAATATAAAATCACATGCAGAACATTATGTTTTCCAGTCTTCCCTCTTCAGCTAGTCCCCCCCAAATCCCAGTTACAGTCGCTGTCCGTCAGCATGTACTAAGATGCTGTAGAATCACTACATGTCTTCTCTGTGTTGTACAGCCCTACCAATAACCCCCCACACTACACATTAAACATGCTAATCCTAATGTCCCCATTCTTTTTCCTCGCCCTTATTACTCCCTTCCCACAAACGCTACCCAGTCACTTTCTCTTTGGTAACTGTTAGTCCACCCTCGGGTACTGTGAGTCTGCTGATGTCTTTTCCTTCAGTTTTTCTTTGTTATCATACTCCACACATGAGTGAAATCATTTGGTAAATGTATTTCTCTGCCTGGCCTGTTTGACTGAGCATAATACCCTCTACCTCCATCCACGTTATTGCAAATGATAGGATTTGTTTTCTTCTTATGGCTGCTTACTGCACTTTTTAAACTGGATTTCATTCTTCTTTTTTGTTTGTAGTTTCACTATGTGCTTTCACCATTGCTCTCCTGGTAATGAGCAGTAGCTTTGTGTTAGTCGATATGTACCTATATCTATCTATCTGTCTGTCTATCTATTTATCAATCAATCAATCAACTTTTTGTCTGCCCATCTGTCCTTGTGTACAGAACAGTTAACCACATATCCTGTATCACTTTCCTACACTATGCTTCAAAAATCCTGCAAAGTATCTAGGCTTTAGAGAGAGCACTGGGTTCACCGAGACCCTTGCAGGACGAGACGGCCACGTGTACCTACAAAACCAGGAAATGGTTGTGCCGGAACTTGAACCCGTGTCTCTGTCCTCTGTCCTCTTTCATCTCCTTCTAACTTGCTGTCTGTATTTAGCCACATTCATTGACTAAGTGCTCCCTGAAGACCACAAATATCATTAATAAGGGCCTGTTGTCTACAGAAAAGTAAACTTGTTGCTTTGCTCACCACCATGTTTGAAGGACATCAGCGTGATCACCGCCGATAGGACGGAGGGTCAAATAGAAAGGAACACCAATTTCTAGACAGAGGCAGTTGGGAGCCAAGAGTGTATTGTGGAGTGACGTGTTTATTTGAGTGTCCAAACTTCCCTCTTTAGGTGGTTATTAGATCTTCTCAATCGTGAACATCATAAAACCCACTTATTTCATTGGCCCAGATGCTTATTATTACAGCAACTCAGTTGTTGAGGTGAGAGAAAATGAGAAGTATGTTGCTGCACCACTATATCTATCGCTGGGAACTGCTGAAACCAAACAAAAAGAATTCACGGTGGTCAGATAGGGCTATTTTCTGCTGACTGTCTCTGGGGACTCAAACAGAATCCATTTGTTTGATAGTTTGTTTTTCAGTTTCACTCGTGTAGGGTACTTGTCCACACACCTTCGGCTTGTAGTTTGTCTGTTGTCCTTGGATCTCAAGTGAGTCCCCTGTAAGTAAGCACGTAGGTGTTTTGAGTTTTTATCCCTTCTTTTAACCCTGTGTCTTTTGTTTGCAGCACTCAGTGCTTGAACTTTTATTCTGATGATTCCGAGCTGTACACTTATTGCACTTAAATAATATTTTATCATTAATCTACAATCACGAGAAGAACATTATTTTTACTATGCTCCCCCCTTCACCAAGTCCCCCCGAAAAACCTCTTCAGTCGCTGTCTATCAGCGTAGTGGAATGCTGTGGATCCCTTCACCAAGTCCGCCCCCACAGACCCGTTACAGTCGCTGTCCATCAGTGAGTAGTAAGATGCTATATGATCTCTACTAGTCTTCTCTGTGTTGTACAGTACTCCCCATGCACACCCGACCCCACGCATTATTCATGCTAATCCCAATTACCACTATTCTTTCTCCCCACACTTATCCCTCCCTTCAGACTCACCCTGCCTAGTCTTTTTCCCTTTGGTAACTTTTAGTCAACTCTCGGAATCTGTGAGAGTGCTTCTTTTTTTTCCTTCAGTTTCTCTTTGTTGTTATACTCCACACATGAGTGAAATCACTTGGTACTTGTCTTTCTCCACCTGGCCTATTTCTCTGAACGTACTACCGTCTAGCTCCATCCACGTCACTGCAAATGGTAGTGTTTGCTTTCTTCTAAAGGCTGCTTACTGCAATTTTAAACTGGATTTCATTCTTCCTTTTTGTAGATTAGCTATGTTATTCACCATTCAACTCCTATTTATGTACAATAGCTTTGTGTCAATCGATATGTATCTGTATCTATCTGTCTAACGGTCTGTCTATCTATGTATCTATGTATGTAAGTATGTATGTATGTATCTATGGATCTACCTTTCTATCTATCTATCTATCTTCCTATCATCTATCTATGATGTCTATCATCTATCGGTCTATGTACCTATCTATCTTTCTTTCATCTGTCGTCTGTCTACCTATCTATCTATGAATCAATCACCTTTTTGTCTGCCCATCTATCCTTCTGTACAGAACAGTTAACAACATAGCTTATGTCTCTTTCCTACAATATGCTTCCAGAAATCTTGCAAGGTAGCTAAGCCATAAGGAGAGCACTGTGTTCACCGATACACTTTCAGGTAGAGTCAGCCGCGTGTGCTTATAAAACCAGTAAATGGAGGTGAAAGGACTTGAACCCGTATCTCTGTCCTCTGTCCTCTTATAATTCCTGCTCGCTTGGTGACTTTATTTAGCCACATTCAGTGAGTAAGTGATCCCCGAAGACCACAAGTATCCTTCGTCTGGGCCTGTTGTCGACAGAAAAGTGTACTTGGTTCTTTGCACACCACCATGTTTGAGGGACATCGGTGTGATCACTGCTGATAGGTGGAGGGACAAACATAAAGGAACACCTATTTCTGGACAGGAGCATTTGGAAATAAGAGTGTGTAGTGGAGTGAAGTGTTTATTTGAGGGTCCAAACGTCCCTCTTTAGATGGTTATTACTTCTTTACATTCGTGAACATCATAAAAAGCAATTATTTTAAAAGCGCAGACGCCTATTATTACAGCAATTCATTTGTTGAGGTGGGAGGAAATGAGAAGGAAGTTGCTGCACCACGAAATCTATGCCTGAGCACTGCTGAAACAAAACAAAAAGAATTCACGGTGGCTAGATTGGGCTATTTTCTACTGACTCTCTCTGGGGACTCAAACAGAATCCATTTGTTTGTTTGTTTCTCAGTTTCACTTGTATAGGGTACCTGTCCCTGCCCCTTCAGCTTGTAGTTTGTCTGTGTCCTTGGATCTCAAGTGAGTCTCCAGAAAGGGAGCACGTAGGTGGTCTTGAGTTTTCATCAGTTCTTCTAACCCTGTGTCTTTTGATTGGAGCACTCAAAGCCTGTACTTTTATTCTGATATTTGAGAGCAGTGCTCTTACATCAGTTTGAAATTTTCTTTGTTCTCATTAATATAAAATCACATGCAGAACATTATGTTTTCCAGTCTACCCTCTTCAGCTAGTCCCCCCCAAATCCCAGTTACAGTCGCTGTCCGTCAGCATGTACTAAGATGCTGTAGAATCACTACATGTCTTCTCTGTGTTGTACAGCCCTACCAATAACCCCCCACACTACACATTAAACATGCTAATCCTAATGTCCCCATTCTTTTTCCTCGCCCTTATTACTCCCTTCCCACAAACGCTACCCAGTCACTTTCTCTTTGGTAACTGTTAGTCCACCCTCGGGTACTGTGAGTCTGCTGATGTCTTTTCCTTCAGTTTTTCTTTGTTATCATACTCCACACATGAGTGAAATCATTTGGTAAATGTATTTCTCTGCCTGGCCTGTTTGACTGAGCATAATACCCTCTACCTCCATCCACTTTATTGCAAATGATAGGATTTGTTTTCTTCTTATGGCTGCTTACTGCACTTTTTAAACTGGATTTCATTCTTCTTTTTTGTTTGTAGTTTCGCTATGTGCTTTCACCATTGCTCTCCTGGTAATGAGCAGTAGCTTTGTGTTAGTCGATATGTACCTATATCTATCTATCTGTCTGTCTATCTATTTATCAATCAATCAATCAACTTTTTGTCTTCCCATCTGTCCTTGTGTACAGAACAGTTAACCACATATCCTGTATCACTTTCCTACACTATGCTTCAAAAAATCCTGCAAAGTATCTAGGCTGTAGAGAGAGCACTGGGTTCACCGAGACCCTTGCAGGACGAGACGGCCACGTGTACCTACAAAACCAGGAAATGGTTGTGCCAGAACTTGAACCCGTGTCTCTGTCCTCTGTCCTCTTTCATCTCCTTCTAACTTGCTGTCTGTATTTAGCCACATTCATTGACTAAGTGCTCCCTGAAGACCACAAATATCATTAATAAGGGCCTGTTGTCTACAGAAAAGTAAACTTGTTGCTTTGCTCACCACCATGTTTGAAGGACATCAGCGTGATCACCGCCGATAGGACGGAGGGTCAAATAGAAAGGAACACCAATTTCTAGACAGAGGCAGTTGGGAGCCAAGAGTGTATTGTGGAGTGACGTGTTTATTTGAGTGTCCAAACTTCCCTCTTTAGGTGGTTATTAGATCTTCTCAATCGTGAACATCATAAAACCCACTGATTTCATTGGCCCAGATGCTTATTATTACAGCAACTCAGTTGTTGATGTGAGAGAAAATGAGAAGTATGTTGCTGCACCACTATATCTATCGCTGGGAACTGCTGAAACCAAACAAAAAGAATTCACGGTGGTCAGATAGGGCTATTTTCTGCTGACTGTCTCTGGGGACTCAAACAGAATCCATTTGTTTGATAGTTTGTTTTTCAGTTTCACTCGTGTAGGGTACTTGTCCACACACCTTCGGCTTGTAGTTTGTCTGTTGTCCTTGGATCTCAAGTGAGTCCCCTGTAAGTAAGCACGTAGGTGTTTTGAGTTTTTATCCCTTCTTTTAACCCTGTGTCTTTTGTTTGCAGCACTCAGTGCTTGAACTTTTATTCTGATGATTCTGAGCTGTACACTTATTGCACTTAAATAATATTTTATCATTAATCTACAATCACGAGAAGAACATTATTTTTACTATGCTCCCCCCTTCACCAAGTCCCCCCGAAAAACCTCTTCAGTCGCTGTCTATCAGCGTAGTGGAATGCTGTGGATCCCTTCACCAAGTCCGCCCCCACAGACCCGTTACAGTCGCTGTCCATCAGTGAGTAGTAAGATGCTATATGATCTCTACTAGTCTTCTCTGTGTTGTACAGTACTCCCCATGCACACCCGACCCCACGCATTATTCATGCTAATCCCAATTACCACTATTCTTTCTCCCCACACTTATCCCTCCCTTCAGACTCACCCTGCCTAGTCTTTTTCCCTTTGGTAACTTTTAGTCAACTCTCGGAATCTGTGAGAGTGCTTCTTTTTTTTCCTTCAGTTTCTCTTTGTTGTTATACTCCACACATGAGTGAAATCACTTGGTACTTGTCTTTCTCCACCTGGCCTATTTCTCTGAACGTACTACCGTCTAGCTCCATCCACGTCACTGCAAATGGTAGTGTTTGCTTTCTTCTAAAGGCTGCTTACTGCAATTTTAAACTGGATTTCATTCTTCCTTTTTGTTTGTAGATTAGCTATGTTATTCACCATTCAACTCCTATTTATGTACAATAGCTTTGTGTCAATCGATATGTATCTGTATCTATCTGTCTAACGGTCTGTCTATCTATGTATCTATGTATGTAAGTATGTATGTATGTATCTATGGATCTACCTTTCTATCTATCTATCTATCTTCCTATCATCTATCTATGATGTCTATCATCTATCGGTCTATGTACCTATCTATCTTTCTTTCATCTGTCGTCTGTCTACCTATCTATCTATGAATCAATCACCTTTTTGTCTGCCCATCTATCCTTCTGTACAGAACAGTTAACAACATAGCTTATGTCTCTTTCCTACAATATGCTTCCAGAAATCTTGCAAGGTAGCTAAGCCATAAGGAGAACACTGTGTTCACCGATACACTTTCAGGTAGAGTCAGCCGCGTGTGCTTATAAAACCAGTAAATGGAGGTGAAAGGACTTGAACCCGTATCTCTGTCCTCTGTCCTCTTATAATTCCTGCTCGCTTGGTGACTTTATTTAGCCACATTCAGTGAGTAAGTGATCCACGAAGACCACAAGTATCCTTCGTCTGGGCCTGTTGTCGACAGAAAAGTGTACTTGGTTCTTTGCACACCACCATGTTTGAGGGACATCGGTGTGATCACTGCTGATAGGTGGAGGGACAAACATAAAGGAACACCTATTTCTGGACAGGAGCATTTGGAAATAAGAGTGTGTAGTGGAGTGAAGTGTTTATTTGAGGGTCCAAACGTCCCTCTTTAGATGGTTATTACTTCTTTACATTCGTGAACATCATAAAAAGCAATGATTTTAAAAGCGCAGACGCCTATTATTACAGCAATTCATTTGTTGAGGTGGGAGGAAATGAGAAGGAAGTTGCTGCACCACGAAATCTATGCCTGAGCACTGCTGAAACAAAACAAAAAGAATTCACGGTGGCTAGATTGGGCTATTTTCTACTGACTCTCTCTGGGGACTCAAACAGAATCCATTTGTTTGTTTGTTTCTCAGTTTCACTTGTATAGGGTACCTGTCCCTGCCCCTTCAGCTTGTAGTTTGTCTGTGTCCTTGGATCTCAAGTGAGTCTCCAGAAAGGGAGCACGTAGGTGGTCTTGAGTTTTCATCAGTTCTTCTAACCCTGTGTCTTTTGATTGGAGCACTCAAAGCCTGTACTTTTATTCTGATATTTGAGAGCAGTGCTCTTACATCAGTTTGAAATTTTCTTTGTTCTCATTAATATAAAATCACATGCAGAACATTATGTTTTCCAGTCTACCCTCTTCAGCTAGTCCCCCCCAAATCCCAGTTACAGTCGCTGTCCGTCAGCATGTACTAAGATGCTGTAGAATCACTACATGTCTTCTCTGTGTTGTACAGCCCTACCAATAACCCCCCACACTACACATTAAACATGCTAATCCTAATGTCCCCATTCTTTTTCCTCGCCCTTATTACTCCCTTCCCACAAACGCTACCCAGTCACTTTCTCTTTGGTAACTGTTAGTCCACCCTCGGGTACTGTGACTCTGCTGATGTCTTTTCCTTCAGTTTTTCTTTGTTATCATACTCCACACATGAGTGAAATCATTTGGTAAATGTATTTCTCTGCCTGGCCTGTTTGACTGAGCATAATACCCTCTACCTCCATCCACGTTATTGCAACTGATAGGATTTGTTTTCTTCTTATGGCTGCTTACTGCACTTTTTAAACTGGATTTCATTCTTCTTTTTGTTTGTAGTTTCGCTATGTGTTTTCACCATTGCTCTCCTATTAATGAGCAGTAGCTTTGTGTTAGTCGATATGTACCTATATCTATCTATCTGTCTGTCTATCTATTTATCAATCAATCAATCAACTTTTTGTCTGCCCATCTGTCCTTGTGTACAGAACAGTTAACCACATATCCTGTATCACTTTCCTACACTATGCTTCAAAAATCCTGCAAAGTATCTAGGCTGTAGAAAGAGCACTGGGTTCACCGAGACCCTTGCAGGACGAGACGGCCACGTGTACCTACAAAACCAGGAAATGGTTGTGCCGGAACTTGAACCCGTGTCTCTGTCCTCTGTCCTCTTTCATCTCCTTCTAACTTGCTGTCTGTATTTAGCCACATTCATTGACTAAGTGCTCCCTGAAGACCACAAATATCATTAATAAGGGCCTGTTGTCTACAGAAAAGTAAACTTGTTGCTTTGCTCACCACCATGTTTGAAGGACATCAGCGTGATCACCGCCGATAGGACGGAGGGTCAAATAGAAAGGAACACCAATTTCTAGACAGAGGCAGTTGGGAGCCAAGAGTGTATTGTGGAGTGACGTGTTTATTTGAGTGTCCAAACTTCCCTCTTTAGGTGGTTATTAGATCTTCTCAATCGTGAACATCATAAAACCCACTGATTTCATTGGCCCAGATGCTTATTATTACAGCAACTCAGTTGTTGAGGTGAGAGAAAATGAGAAGTATGTTGCTGCACCACTATATCTATCGCTGGGAACTGCTGAAACCAAACAAAAAGAATTCACGGTGGTCAGATAGGGCTATTTTCTGCTGACTGTCTCTGGGGACTCAAACAGAATCCATTTGTTTGATAGTTTGTTTTTCAGTTTCACTCGTGTAGGGTACTTGTCCACACACCTTCGGCTTGTAGTTTGTCTGTTGTCCTTGGATCTCAAGTGAGTCCCCTGTAAGTAAGCACGTAGGTGTTTTGAGTTTTTATCCCTTCTTTTAACCCTGTGTCTTTTGTT
This sequence comes from Manis pentadactyla, assembly GCF_030020395.1. Taxonomy (NCBI): domain Eukaryota; kingdom Metazoa; phylum Chordata; class Mammalia; order Pholidota; family Manidae; genus Manis; species Manis pentadactyla. Next base: position 322,582 of record NW_026644625.1, read on the forward strand.
TGCAGCACTCAGTGCTTGAACTTTTATTCTGATGATTCCGAGCTGTACACTTATTGCACTTAAATAATATTTTATCATTAATCTACAATCACGAGAAGAACATTATTTTTACTATGCTCCCCCCTTCACCAAGTCCCCCCGAAAAACCTCTTCAGTCGCTGTCTATCAGCGTAGTGGAATGCTGTGGATCCCTTCACCAAGTCCGCCCCCACAGACCCGTTACAGTCGCTGTCCATCAGTGAGTAGTAAGATGCTATATGATCTCTACTAGTCTTCTCTGTGTTGTACAGTACTCCCCATGCACACCCGACCCCACGCATTATTCATGCTAATCCCAATTACCACTATTCTTTCTCCCCACACTTATCCCTCCCTTCAGACTCACCCTGCCTAGTCTTTTTCCCTTTGGTAACTTTTAGTCAACTCTCGGAATCTGTGAGAGTGCTTCTTTTTTTTCCTTCAGTTTCTCTTTGTTGTTATACTCCACACATGAGTGAAATCACTTGGTACTTGTCTTTCTCCACCTGGCCTATTTCTCTGAACGTACTACCGTCTAGCTCCATCCACGTCACTGCAAATGGTAGTGTTTGCTTTCTTCTAAAGGCTGCTTACTGCAATTTTAAACTGGATTTCATTCTTCCTTTTTGTTTGTAGATTAGCTATGTTATTCACCATTCAACTCCTATTTATGTACAATAGCTTTGTGTCAATCGATATGTATCTGTATCTATCTGTCTAACGGTCTGTCTATCTATGTATCTATGTATGTAAGTATGTATGTATGTATCTATGGATCTACCTTTCTATCTAACTATCTATCTTCCTATCATCTATCTATGATGTCTATCATCTATCGGTCTATGTACCTATCTATCTTTCTTTCATCTGTCGTCTGTCTACCTATCTATCTATGAATCAATCACCTTTTTGTCTGCCCATCTATCCTTCTGTACAGAACAGTTAACAACATAGCTTATGTCTCTTTCCTACAATATGCTTCCAGAAATCTTGCAAGGTAGCTAAGCCATAAGGAGAGCACTGTGTTCACCGATACACTTTCAGGTAGAGTCAGCCGCGTGTGCTTATAAAACCAGTAAATGGAGGTGAAAGGACTTGAACCCGTATCTCTGTCCTCTGTCCTCTTATAATTCCTGCTCGCTTGGTGACTTTATTTAGCCACATTCAGTGAGTAAGTGATCCCCGAAGACCACAAGTATCCTTCGTCTGGGCCTGTTGTCGACAGAAAAGTGTACTTGGTTCTTTGCACACCACCATGTTTGAGGGACATCGGTGTGATCACTGCTGATAGGTGGAGGGACAAACATAAAGGAACACCTATTTCTGGACAGGAGCATTTGGAAATAAGAGTGTGTAGTGGAGTGAAGTGTTTATTTGAGGGTCCAAACGTCCCTCTTTAGATGGTTATTACTTCTTTACATTCGTGAACATCATAAAAAGCAATGATTTTAAAAGCGCAGACGCCTATTATTACAGCAATTCATTTGTTGAGGTGGGAGGAAATGAGAAGGAAGTTGCTGCACCACGAAATCTATGCCTGAGCACTGCTGAAACAAAACAAAAAGAATTCACGGTGGCTAGATTGGGCTATTTTCTACTGACTCTCTCTGGGGACTCAAACAGAATCCATTTGTTTGTTTGTTTCTCAGTTTCACTTGTATAGGGTACCTGTCCCTGCCCCTTCAGCTTGTAGTTTGTCTGTGTCCTTGGATCTCAAGTGAGTCTCCAGAAAGGGAGCACGTAGGTGGTCTTGAGTTTTCATCAGTTCTTCTAACCCTGTGTCTTTTGATTGGAGCACTCAAAGCCTGTACTTTTATTCTGATATTTGAGAGCAGTGCTCTTACATCAGTTTGAAATTTTCTTTGTTCTCATTAATATAAAATCACATGCAGAACATTATGTTTTCCAGTCTACCCTCTTCAGCTAGTCCCCCCCAAATCCCAGTTACAGTCGCTGTCCGTCAGCATGTACTAAGATGCTGTAGAATCACTACATGTCTTCTCTGTGTTGTACAGCCCTACCAATAACCCCCCACACTACACATTAAACATGCTAATCCTAATGTCCCCATTCTTTTTCCTCGCCCTTATTACTCCCTTCCCACAAACGCTACCCAGTCACTTTCTCTTTGGTAACTGTTAGTCCACCCTCGGTTACTGTGAGTCTGCTGATGTCTTTTCCTTCAGTTTTTCTTTGTTATCATACTCCACACATGAGTGAAATCATTTGGTAAATGTATTTCTCTGCCTGGCCTGTTTGACTGAGCATAATACCCTCTACCTCCATCCACGTTATTGCAAATGATAGGATTTGTTTTCTTCTTATGGCTGCTTACTGCACTTTTTAAACTGGATTTCATTCTTCTTTTTGTTTGTAGTTTCGCTATGTGTTTTCACCATTGCTCTCCTATTAATGAGCAGTAGCTTTGTGTTAGTCGATATGTACCTATATCTATCTATCTGTCTGTCTATCTATTTATCAATCAATCAATCAACTTTTTGTCTGCCCATCTGTCCTTGTGTACAGAACAGTTAACCACATATCCTGTATCACTTTCCTACACTATGCTTCAAAAATCCTGCAAAGTATCTAGGCTGTAGAAAGAGCACTGGGTTCACCGAGACCCTTGCAGGACGAGACGGCCACGTGTACCTACAAAACCAGGAAATGGTTGTGCCGGAACTTGAACCCGTGTCTCTGTCCTCTGTCCTCTTTCATCTCCTTCTAACTTGCTGTCTGTATTTAGCCACATTCATTGACTAAGTGCTCCCTGAAGACCACAAATATCATTAATAAGGGCCTGTTGTCTACAGAAAAGTAAACTTGTTGCTTTGCTCACCACCATGTTTGAAGGACATCAGCGTGATCACCGCCGATAGGACGGAGGGTCAAATAGAAAGGAACACCAATTTCTAGACAGAGGCAGTTGGGAGCCAAGAGTGTATTGTGGAGTGACGTGTTTATTTGAGTGTCCAAACTTCCCTCTTTAGGTGGTTATTAGATCTTCTCAATCGTGAACATCATAAAACCCACTGATTTCATTGGCCCAGATGCTTATTATTACAGCAACTCAGTTGTTGAGGTGAGAGAAAATGAGAAGTATGTTGCTGCACCACTATATCTATCGCTGGGAACTGCTGAAACCAAACAAAAAGAATTCACGGTGGTCAGATAGGGCTATTTTCTGCTGACTGTCTCTGGGGACTCAAACAGAATCCATTTGTTTGATAGTTTGTTTTTCAGTTTCACTCGTGTAGGGTACTTGTCCACACACCTTCGGCTTGTAGTTTGTCTGTTGTCCTTGGATCTCAAGTGAGTCCCCTGTAAGTAAGCACGTAGGTGTTTTGAGTTTTTATCCCTTCTTTTAACCCTGTGTCTTTTGTTTGCAGCACTCAGTGCTTGAACTTTTATTCTGATGATTCCGAGCTGTACACTCATTGCACTTAAATAATATTTTATCATTAATCTACAATCACGAGAAGAACATTATTTTTACTATGCTCCCCCCTTCACCAAGTCCCCCCGAAAAACCTCTTCAGTCGCTGTCTATCAGCGTAGTGGAATGCTGTGGATCCCTTCACCAAGTCCGCCCCCACAGACCCGTTACAGTCGCTGTCCATCAGTGAGTAGTAAGATGCTATATGATCTCTACTAGTCTTCTCTGTGTTGTACAGTACTCCCCATGCACACCCGACCCCACGCATTATTCATGCTAATCCCAATTACCACTATTCTTTCTCCCCACACTTATCCCTCCCTTCAGACTCACCCTGCCTAGTCTTTTTCCCTTTGGTAACTTTTAGTCAACTCTCGGAATCTGTGAGAGTGCTTCTTTTTTTTCCTTCAGTTTCTCTTTGTTGTTATACTCCACACATGAGTGAAATCACTTGGTACTTGTCTTTCTCCACCTGGCCTATTTCTCTGAACGTACTACCGTCTAGCTCCATCCACGTCACTGCAAATGGTAGTGTTTGCTTTCTTCTAAAGGCTGCTTACTGCAATTTTAAACTGGATTTCATTCTTCCTTTTTGTTTGTAGATTAGCTATGTTATTCACCATTCAACTCCTATTTATGTACAATAGCTTTGTGTCAATCGATATGTATCTGTATCTATCTGTCTAACGGTCTGTCTATCTATGTATCTATGTATGTAAGTATGTATGTATGTATCTATGGATCTACCTTTCTATCTATCTATCTATCTTCCTATCATCTATCTATGATGTCTATCATCTATCGGTCTATGTACCTATCTATCTTTCTTTCATCTGTCGTCTGTCTACCTATCTATCTATGAATCAATCACCTTTTTGTCTGCCCATCTATCCTTCTGTACAGAACAGTTAACAACATAGCTTATGTCTCTTTCCTACAATATGCTTCCAGAAATCTTGCAAGGTAGCTAAGCCATAAGGAGAGCACTGTGTTCACCGATACACTTTCAGGTAGAGTCAGCCGCGTGTGCTGACAAAACCAGTAAATGGAGGTGAAAGGACTTGAACCCGTATCTCTGTCCTCTGTCCTCTTATACTTCCTGCTCGCTTGGTGACTTTATTTAGCCACATTCAGTGAGTAAGTGATCCCCGAAGACCACAAGTATCCTTCGTCTGGGCCTGTTGTCGACAGAAAAGTGTACTTGGTTCTTTGCACACCACCATGTTTGAGGGACATCGGTGTGATCACTGCTGATAGGTGGAGGGACAAACATAAAGGAACACCTATTTCTGGACAGGAGCATTTGGAAATAAGAGTGTGTAGTGGAGTGAAGTGTTTATTTGAGGGTCCAAACGTCCCTCTTTAGATGGTTATTACTTCTTTACATTCGTGAACATCATAAAAAGCAATGATTTTAAAAGTGCAGACACCTATTATTACAGCAATTCATTTGTTGAGGTGGGAGGAAATGAGAAGGAAGTTGCTGCACCACGAAATCTATGCCTGAGCACTGCTGAAACAAAACAAAAAGAATTCACGGTGGCTAGATTGGGCTATTTTCTACTGACTCTCTCTGGGGACTCAAACAGAATCCATTTGTTTGTTTGTTTCTCAGTTTCACTTGTATAGGGTACCTGTCCCTGCCCCTTCAGCTTGTAGTTTGTCTGTGTCCTTGGATCTCAAGTGAGTCTCCAGAAAGGGAGCACGTAGGTGGTCTTGAGTTTTCATCAGTTCTTCTAACCTTGTGTCTTTTGATTGGAGCAATCAAAGCCTGTACTTTTATTCTGATATTTGAGAGCAGTGCTCTTACATCAGTTTGAAATTTTCTTTGTTCTCATTAATATAAAATCACATGCAGAACATTATGTTTTCCAGTCTACCCTCTTCAGCTAGTCCCCCCCAAATCCCAGTTACAGTCGCTGTCCGTCAGCATGTACTAAGATGCTGTAGAATCACTACATGTCTTCTCTGTGTTGTACAGCCCTACCAATAACCCCCCACACTACACATTAAACATGCTAATCCTAATGTCCCCATTCTTTTTCCTCGCCCTTATTACTCCCTTCCCACAAACGCTACCCAGTCACTTTCTCTTTGGTAACTGTTAGTCCACCCTCGGGTACTGTGAGTCTGCTGATGTCTTTTCCTTCAGTTTTTCTTTGTTATCATACTCCACACATGAGTGAAATCATTTGGTAAATGTATTTCTCTGCCTGGCCTGTTTGACTGAGCATAATACCCTCTACCTCCATCCACGTTATTGGAAATGATAGGATTTGTTTTCTTCTTATGGCTGCTTACTGCACTTTTTAAACTGGATTTCATTCTTCTTTTTGTTTGTAGTTTCGCTATGTGCTTTCACCATTGCTCTCCTGGTAATGAGCAGTAGCTTTCTGTTAGTCGATATGTACCTATATCTATCTATCTGTCTGTCTATCTATTTATCAATCAATCAATCAACTTTTTGTCTGCCCATCTGTCCTTGTGTACAGAACAGTTAACCACATATCCTGTGTCACTTTCCTACACTATGCTTCAAAAATCCTGCAAAGTATCTAGGCTGTAGAAAGAGCACTGGGTTCACCGAGACCCTTGCAGGACGAGACGGCCACGTGTACCTACAAAACCAGGAAATGGTTGTGCCGGAACTTGAACCCGTGTCTCTGTCCTCTGTCCTCTTTCATCTCCTTCTAACTTGCTGTCTGTATTTAGCCACATTCATTGACTAAGTGCTCCCTGAAGACCACAAATATCATTAATAAGGGCCTGTTGTCTACAGAAAAGTAAACTTGTTGCTTTGCTCACCACCATGTTTGAAGGACATCAGCGTGATCACTGCCGATAGGACAGAGGGTCAAATAGAAAGGAACACCAATTTCTAGACAGAGGCAGTTGGGAGCCAAGAGTGTATTGTGGAGTGACGTGTTTATTTGAGTGTCCAAACTTCCCTCTTTAGGTGGTTATTAGATCTTCTCAATCGTGAACATCATAAAACCCACTGATTTCATTGGCCCAGATGCTTATTATTACAGCAACTCAGTTGTTGAGGTGAGAGAAAATGAGAAGTATGTTGCTGCACCACTATATCTATCGCTGGGAACTGCTGAAACCAAACAAAAAGAATTCACGGTGGTCAGATAGGGCTATTTTCTGCTGACTGTCTCTGGGGACTCAAACAGAATCCATTTGTTTGATAGTTTGTTTTTCAGTTTCACTCGTGTAGGGTACTTGTCCACACACCTTCGGCTTGTAGTTTGTCTGTTGTCCTTGGATCTCAAGTGAGTCTCCTGTAAGTAAGCACGTAGGTGTTTTGAGTTTTTATCCCTTCTTTTAACCCTGTGTCTTTTGTTTGCAGCACTCAGTGCTTGAACTTTTATTCTGATGATTCCGAGCTGTACACATATTGCACTTAAATAATATTTTATCATTAATCTACAATCACGAGAAGAACATTATTTTTACTATGCTCCCCCCTTCACCAAGTCCCCCCGAAAAACCTCTTCAGTCGCTGTCTATCAGCGTAGTGGAATGCTGTGGATCCCTTCACCAAGTCCGCCCCCACAGACCCGTTACAGTCGCTGTCCATCAGTGAGTAGTAAGATGCTATATGATCTCTACTAGTCTTCTCTGTGTTGTACAGTACTCCCCATGCACACCCGACCCCACGCATTATTCATGCTAATCCCAATTACCACTATTCTTTCTCCCCACACTTATCCCTCCCTTCAGACTCACCCTGCCTAGTCTTTTTCCCTTTGGTAACTTTTTGTCAACTCTCGGAATCTGTGAGAGTGCTTCTTTTTTTTCCTTCAGTTTCTCTTTGTTGTTATACTCCACACATGAGTGAAATCACTTGGTACTTGTCTTTCTCCACCTGGCCTATTTCTCTGAACGTACTACCGTCTAGCTCCGTCCACGTCACTGCAAATGGTAGTGTTTGCTTTCTTCTAAAGGCTGCTTACTGCAATTTTAAACTGGATTTCATTCTTCCTTTTTGTTTGTAGATTAGCTATGTTATTCACCATTCAACTCCTATTTATGTACAATAGCTTTGTGTCAATCGATATGTATCTGTATCTATCTGTCTAACGGTCTGTCTATCTATGTATCTATGTATGTAAGTATGTATGTATGTATCTATGGATCTACCTTTCTATCTATCTATCTATCTTCCTATCATCTATCTATGATGTCTATCATCTATCGGTCTATGTACCTATCTATCTTTCTTTCATCTGTCGTCTGTCTACCTATCTATCTTTGAATCAATCACCTTTTTGTCTGCCCATCTATCCTTCTCTACAGAACAGTTAACAACATAGCTTATGTCTCTTTCCTACAATATGCTTCCAGAAATCTTGCAAGGTAGCTAAGCCATAAGGAGAGCACTGTGTTCACCGATACACTTTCAGGTAGAGTCAGCCGCGTGTGCTTACAAAACCAGTAAATGGAGGTGAAAGGACTTGGACCCGTATCTCTGTCCTCTGTCCTCTTATAATTCCTGCTCGCTTGGTGACTTTATTTAGCCACATTCAGTGAGTAAGTGATCCCCGAAGACCACAAGTATCCTTCGTCTGGGCCTGTTGTCGACAGAAAAGTGTACTTGGTTCTTTGCACACCACCATGTTTGAGGGACATTGGTGTGATCACTGCTGATAGGTGGAGGGACAAACATAAAGGAACACCTATTTCTGGACAGGAGCATTTGGAAATAAGAGTGTGTAGTGGAGTGAAGTGTTTATTTGAGGGTCCAAACGTCCCTCTTTAGATGGTTATTACTTCTTTACATTCGTGAACATCATAAAAAGCAATGATTTTAAAAGCGCAGACGCCTATTATTACAGCAATTCATTTGTTGAGGTGGGAGGAAATGAGAAGGAAGTTGCTGCACCACGAAATCTATGCCTGAGCACTGCTGAAACAAAACAAAAGAATTCACGGTGGCTAGATCGGGCTATTTTCTACTGACTCTCTCTGGGGACTCAAACAGAATCCATTTGTTTGTTTGTTTCTCAGTTTCACTTGTATAGGGTACCTGTCCCTGCCCCTTCAGCTTGTAGTTTGTCTGTGTCCTTGGATCCCAAGTGAGTCTCCAGAAAGGGAGCACGTAGGTGGTCTTGAGTTTTCATCAGTTCTTCTAACCCTGTGTCTTTTGATTGGAGCACTCAAAGCCTGTACTTTTATTCTGATATTTGAGAGCAGTGCTCTTACATCAGTTTGAAATTTTCTTTGTTCTCATTAATATAAAATCACATGCAGAACATTATGTTTTCCAGTCTACCCTCTTCAGCTAGTCCCCCCCAAATCCCAGTTACAGTCGCTGTCCGTCAGCATGTACTAAGATGCTGTAGAATCACTACATGTCTTCTCTGTGTTGTACAGCCCTACCAATAACCCCCCACACTACACATTAAACATGCTAATCCTAATGTCCCCATTCTTTTTCCTCGCCCTTATTACTCCCTTCCCACAAACGCAACCCAGTCACTTTCTCTTTGGTAACTGTTAGTCCACCCTCGGGTACTGTGAGTCTGCTGATGTCTTTTCCTTCAGTTTTTCTTTGTTATCATACTCCACACATGAGTGAAATCATTTGGTAAATGTATTTCTCTGCCTGGCCTGTTTGACTGAGCATAATACCCTCTACCTCCATCCACGTTATTGCAAATGATAGGATTTGTTTTCTTCTTATGGCTGCTTACTGCACTTTTTAAACTGGATTTCATTCTTCTTTTTTGTTTGTAGTTTCGCTATGTGCTTTCACCAATGCTCTCCTGGTAATGAGCAGTAGCTTTGTGTTAGTCGATATGTACCTATATCTATCTATCTGTCTGTCTATCTATTTATCAATCAATCAATCAACTTTTTGTCTGCCCATCTGTCCTTGTGTACAGAACAGTTAACCACATATCCTGTATCACTTTCCTACACTATGCTTCAAAAAATCCTGCAAAGTATCTAGGCTGTAGAGAGAGCACTGGGTTCACCGAGACCCTTGCAGGACGAGACGGCCACGTGTACCTACAAAACCAGGAAATGGTTGTGCCGGAACTTGAACCCGTGTCTCTGTCCTCTGTCCTCTTTCATCTCCTTCTAACTTGCTGTCTGTATTTAGCCACATTCATTGACTAAGTGCTCCCTGAAGACCACAAATATCATTAATAAGGGCCTGTTGTCTACAGAAAAGTAAACTTGTTGCTTTGCTCACCACCATGTTTGAAGGACATCAGCGTGATCACCGCCGATAGGACGGAGGGTCAAATAGAAAGGAACACCAATTTCTAGACAGAGGCAGTTGGGAGCCAAGAGTGTATTGTGGAGTGACGTGTTTATTTGAGTGTCCAAACTTCCCTCTTTAGGTGGTTATTAGATCTTCTCAATCGTGAACATCATAAAACCCACTGATTTCATTGGCCCAGATGCTTATTATTACAGCAACTCAGTTGTTGAGGTGAGAGAAAATGAGAAGTATGTTGCTGCACCACTATATCTATCGCTGGGAACTGCTGAAACCAAACAAAAAGAATTCACGGTGGTCAGATAGGGCTATTTTCTGCTGACTGTCTCTGGGGACTCAAACAGAATCCATTTGTTTGATAGTTTGTTTTTCAGTTTCACTCGTGTAGGGTAATTGTCCACACACCTTCGGCTTGTAGTTTGTCTGTTGTCCTTGGATCTCAAGTGAGTCCCCTCTAAGTAAGCACGTAGGTGTTTTGAGTTTTTATCCCTTCTTTTAACCCTGTGTCTTTTGTTTGCAGCACTCAGTGCTTGAACTTTTATTCTGATGATTCCGAGCTGTACACTTATTGCACTTAAATAATATTTTATCATTAATCTACAATCACGAGAAGAACATTATTTTTACTATGCTCCCCCCTTCACCAAGTCCCCCCGAAAAACCTCTTCAGTCGCTGTCTATCAGCGTAGTGGAATGCTGTGGATCCCTTCACCAAGTCCGCCCCCACAGACCCGTTACAGTCGCTGTCCATCAGTGAGTAGTAAGATGCTATATGATCTCTACTAGTCTTCTCTGTGTTGTACAGTACTCCCCATGCACACCCGACCCCACGCATTATTCATGCTAATCCCAATTACCACTATTCTTTCTCCCCACACTTATCCCTCCCTTCAGACTCACCCTGCCTAGTCTTTTTCCCTTTGGTAACTTTTTGTCAACTCTCGGAATCTGTGAGAGTGCTTCTTTTTTTTCCTTCAGTTTCTCTTTGTTGTTATACTCCACACATGAGTGAAATCACTTGGTACTTGTCTTTCTCCACCTGGCCTATTTCTCTGAACGTACTACCGTCTAGCTCCATCCACGTCACTGCAAATGGTAGTGTTTGCTTTCTTCTAAAGGCTGCTTACTGCAATTTTAAACTGGATTTCATTCTTCCTTTTTGTTTGTAGATTAGCTATGTTATTCACCATTCAACTCCTATTTATGTACAATAGCTTTGTGTCAATCGATATGTATCTGTATCTATCTGTCTAACGGTCTGTCTATCTATGTATCTATGTATGTAAGTATGTATGTATGTATCTATGGATCTACCTTTCTATCTATCTATCTATCTTCCTATCATCTATCTATGATGTCTATCATCTATCGGTCTATGTACCTATCTATCTTTCTTTCATCTGTCGTCTGTCTACCTATCTATCTATGAATCAATCAACTTTTTGTCTGCCCATCTATCCTTCTGTACAGAACAGTTAACAACATAGCTTATGTCTCTTTCCTACAATATGCTTCCAGAAATCTTGCAAGGTAGCTAAGCCATAAGGAGAGCACTGTGTTCACCGATACACTTTCAGGTAGAGTCAGCCGCGTGTGCTTACAAAACCAGTAAATGGAGGTGAAAGGACTTGAACCCGTATCTCTGTCCTCTGTCCTCTTATAATTCCTGCTCGCTTGGTGACTTTATTTAGCCACATTCAGTGAGTAAGTGATCCCCGAAGACCACAAGTATCCTTCGTCTGGGCCTGTTGTCGACAGAAAAGTGTACTTGGTTCTTTGCACACCACCATGTTTGAGGGACATTGGTGTGATCACTGCTGATAGGTGGAGGGACAAACATAAAGGAACACCTATTTCTGGACAGGAGCATTTGGAAATAAGAGTGTGTAGTGGAGTGAAGTGTTTATTTGAGGGTCCAAACGTCCCTCTTTAGATGGTTATTACTTCTTTACATTCGTGAACATCATAAAAAGCAATGATTTTAAAAGCGCAGACGCCTATTATTACAGCAATTCATTTGTTGAGGTGGGAGGAAATGAGAAGGAAGTTGCTGCACCACGAAATCTATGCCTGAGCACTGCTGAAACAAAACAAAAAAATTCACTGTGGCTAGATCGGGCTATTTTCTACTGACTCTCTCTGGGGACTCAAACAGAATCCATTTGTTTGTTTGTTTCTCAGTTTCACTTGTATAGGGTACCTGTCCCTGCCCCTTCAGCTTGTAGTTTGTCTGTGTCCTTGGATCTCAAGTGAGTCTCCAGAAAGGGAGCACGTAGGTGGTCTTGAGTTTTCATCAGTTCTTCTAACCCTGTGTCTTTTGATTGGAGCACTCAAAGCCTGTACTTTTATTCTGATATTTGAGAGCAGTGCTCTTACATCAGTTTGAAAATTTCTTTGTTCTCATTAATATAAAATCACATGCAGAACATTATGTTTTCCAGTCTACCCTCTTCAGCTAGTCCCCCCCAAATCCCAGTTACAGTCGCTGTCCGTCAGCATGTACTAAGATGCTGTAGAATCACTACATGTCTTCTCTGTGTTGTAAAGCCCTACCAATAACCCCCCACACTACACATTAAACATGCTAATCCTAATGTCCCCATTCTTTTTCCTCGCCCTTATTACTCCCTTCCCACAAACGCTACCCAGTCACTTTCTCTTTGGTAACTGTTAGTCCACCTCGGGTACTGTGAGTCTGCTGATGTCTTTTCCTTCAGTTTTTCTTTGTTATCATACTCCACACATGAGTGAAATCATTTGGTAAATGTATTTCTCTGCCTGGCCTGTTTGACTGAGCATAATACCCTCTACCTCCATCCACGTTATTGCAAATGATAGGATTTGTTTTCTTCTTATGGCTGCTTACTGCACTTTTTAAACTGGATTTCATTCTTCTTTTTTGTTTGTAGTTTCGCTATGTGCTTTCACCAATGCTCTCCTGGTAATGAGCAGTAGCTTTGTGTTAGTCGATATGTACCTATATCTATCTATCTGTCTGTCTATCTATTTATCAATCAATCAATCAACTTTTTGTCTGCCCATCTGTCCTTGTGTACAGAACAGTTAACCACATATCCTGTATCACTTTCCTACACTATGCTTCAAAAAATCCTGCAAAGTATCTAGGCTGTAGAGAGAGCACTGGGTTCACCGAGACCCTTGCAGGACGAGACGGCCACGTGTACCTACAAAACCAGGAAATGGTTGTGCCGGAACTTGAACCCGTGTCTCTGTCCTCTGTCCTCTTTCATCTCCTTCTAACTTGCTGTCTGTATTTAGCCACATTCATTGACTAAGTGCTCCCTGAAGACCACAAATATCATTAATAAGGGCCTGTTGTCTACAGAAAAGTAAACTTGTTGCTTTGCTCACCACCATGTTTGAAGGACATCAGCGTGATCTCCGCCGATAGGACGGAGGGTCAAATAGAAAGGAACACCAATTTCTAGACAGAGGCAGTTGGGAGCCAAGAGTGTATTGTGGAGTGACGTGTTTATTTGAGTGTCCAAACTTCCCTCTTTAGGTGGTTATTAGATCTTCTCAATCGTGAACATCATAAAACCCACTGATTTCATTGGCCCAGATGCTTATTATTACAGCAACTCAGTTGTTGAGGTGAGAGAAAATGAGAAGTATGTTGCTGCACCACTATATCTATCGCTGGGAACTGCTGAAACCAAACAAAAAGAATTCACGGTGGTCAGATAGGGCTATTTTCTGCTGACTGTCTCTGGGGACTCAAACAGAATCCATTTGTTTGATAGTTTGTTTTTCAGTTTCACTCGTGTAGGGTAATTGTCCACACACCTTCGGCTTGTAGTTTGTCTGTTGTCCTTGGATCTCAAGTGAGTCCCCTCTAAGTAAGCACGTAGGTGTTTTGAGTTTTTATCCCTTCTTTTAACCCTGTGTCTTTTGTTTGCAGCACTCAGTGCTTGAACTTTTATTCTGATGATTCCGAGCTGTACACTTATTGCACTTAAATAATATTTTATCATTAATCTACAATCACGAGAAGAACATTATTTTTACTATGCTCCCCCCTTCACCAAGTCCCCCCGAAAAACCTCTTCAGTCGCTGTCTATCAGCGTAGTGGAATGCTGTGGATCCCTTCACCAAGTCCGCCCCCACAGACCCGTTACAGTCGCTGTCCATCAGTGAGTAGTAAGATGCTATATGATCTCTACTAGTCTTCTCTGTGTTGTACAGTACTCCCCATGCACACCCGACCCCACGCATTATTCATGCTAATCCCAATTACCACTATTCTTTCTCCCCACACTTATACCTCCCTTCAGACTCACCCTGCCTAGTCTTTTTCCCTTTGGTAACTTTTTGTCAACTCTCGGAATCTGTGAGAGTGCTTCTTTTTTTTCCTTCAGTTTCTCTTTGTTGTTATACTCCACACATGAGTGAAATCACTTGGTACTTGTCTTTCTCCACCTGGCCTATTTCTCTGAACGTACTACCGTCTAGCTCCGTCCACGTCACTGCAAATGGTAGTGTTTGCTTTCTTCTAAAGGCTGCTTACTGCAATTTTAAACTGGATTTCATTCTTCCTTTTTGTTTGTAGATTAGCTATGTTATTCACCATTCAACTCCTATTTATGTACAATAGCTTTGTGTCAATCGATATGTATCTGTATCTATCTGTCTAACGGTCTGTCTATCTATGTATCTATGTATGTAAGTATGTATGTATGTATCTATGGATCTACCTTTCTATCTATCTATCTATCTTCCTATCATCTATCTATGATGTCTATCATCTATCGGTCTATGTACCTATCTATCTTTCTTTCATCTGTCGTCTGTCTACCTATCTATCTATGAATCAATCAACTTTTTGTCTGCCCATCTATCCTTCTGTACAGAACAGTTAACAACATAGCTTATGTCTCTTTCCTACAATATGCTTCCAGAAATCTTGCAAGGTAGCTAAGCCATAAGGAGAGCACTGTGTTCACCGATACACTTTCAGGTAGAGTCAGCCGCGTGTGCTTACAAAACCAGTAAATGGAGGTGAAAGGACTTGAACCCGTATCTCTGTCCTCTGTCCTCTTATAATTCCTGCTCGCTTGGTGACTTTATTTAGCCACATTCAGTGAGTAAGTGATCCCCGAAGACCACAAGTATCCTTCGTCTGGGCCTGTTGTCGACAGAAAAGTGTACTTGGTTCTTTGCACACCACCATGTTTGAGGGACATTGGTGTGATCACTGCTGATAGGTGGAGGGACAAACATAAAGGAACACCTATTTCTGGACAGGAGCATTTGGAAATAAGAGTGTGTAGTGGAGTGAAGTGTTTATTTGAGGGTCCAAACGTCCCTCTTTAGATGGTTATTACTTCTTTACATTCGTGAACATCATAAAAAGCAATGATTTTAAAAGCGCAGACGCCTATTATTACAGCAATTCATTTGTTGAGGTGGGAGGAAATGAGAAGGAAGTTGCTGCACCACGAAATCTATGCCTGAGCACTGCTGAAACAAAACAAAAGAATTCACGGTGGCTAGATCGGGCTATTTTCTACTGACTCTCTCTGGGGACTCAAACAGAATCCATTTGTTTGTTTGTTTCTCAGTTTCACTTGTATAGGGTACCTGTCCCTGCCCCTTCAGCTTGTAGTTTGTCTGTGTCCTTGGATCCCAAGTGAGTCTCCAGAAAGGGAGCACGTAGGTGGTCTTGAGTTTTCATCAGTTCTTCTAACCCTGTGTCTTTTGATTGGAGCACTCAAAGCCTGTACTTTTATTCTGATATTTGAGAGCAGTGCTCTTACATCAGTTTGAAATTTTCTTTGTTCTCATTAATATAAAATCACATGCAGAACATTATGTTTTCCAGTCTACCCTCTTCAGCTAGTCCCCCCCAAATCCCAGTTACAGTCGCTGTCCGTCAGCATGTACTAAGATGCTGTAGAATCACTACATGTCTTCTCTGTGTTGTACAGCCCTACCAATAACCCCCCACACTACACATTAAACATGCTAATCCTAATGTCCCCATTCTTTTTCCTCGCCCTTATTACTCCCTTCCCACAAACGCAACCCAGTCACTTTCTCTTTGGTAACTGTTAGTCCACCCTCGGGTACTGTGAGTCTGCTGATGTCTTTTCCTTCAGTTTTTCTTTGTTATCATACTCCACACATGAGTGAAATCATTTGGTAAATGTATTTCTCTGCCTGGCCTGTTTGACTGAGCATAATACCCTCTACCTCCATCCACGTTATTGCAAATGATAGGATTTGTTTTCTTCTTATGGCTGCTTACTGCACTTTTTAAACTGGATTTCATTCTTCTTTTTTGTTTGTAGTTTCGCTATGTGCTTTCACCAATGCTCTCCTGGTAATGAGCAGTAGCTTTGTGTTAGTCGATATGTACCTATATCTATCTATCTGTCTGTCTATCTATTTATCAATCAATCAATCAACTTTTTGTCTGCCCATCTGTCCTTGTGTACAGAACAGTTAACCACATATCCTGTATCACTTTCCTACACTATGCTTCAAAAAATCCTGCAAAGTATCTAGGCTGTAGAGAGAGCTCTGGGTTCACCGAGACCCTTGCAGGACGAGACGGCCACGTGTACCTACAAAACCAGGAAATGGTTGTGCCGGAACTTGAACCCGTGTCTCTGTCCTCTGTCCTCTTTCATCTCCTTCTAACTTGCTGTCTGTATTTAGCCACATTCATTGACTAAGTGCTCCCTGAAGACCACAAATATCATTAATAAGGGCCTGTTGTCTACAGAAAAGTAAACTTGTTGCTTTGCTCACCACCATGTTTGAAGGACATCAGCGTGATCACCGCCGATAGGACGGAGGGTCAAATAGAAAGGAACACCAATTTCTAGACAGAGGCAGTTGGGAGCCAAGAGTGTATTGTGGAGTGACGTGTTTATTTGAGTGTCCAAACTTCCCTCTTTAGGTGGTTATTAGATCTTCTCAATCGTGAACATCATAAAACCCACTGATTTCATTGGCCCAGATGCTTATTATTACAGCAACTCAGTTGTTGAGGTGAGAGAAAATGAGAAGTATGTTGCTGCACCACTATATCTATCGCTGGGAACTGCTGAAACCAAACAAAAAGAATTCACGGTGGTCAGATAGGGCTATTTTCTGCTGACTGTCTCTGGGGACTCAAACAGAATCCATTTGTTTGATAGTTTGTTTTTCAGTTTCACTCGTGTAGGGTAATTGTCCACACACCTTCGGCTTGTAGTTTGTCTGTTGTCCTTGGATCTCAAGTGAGTCCCCTCTAAGTAAGCACGTAGGTGTTTTGAGTTTTTATCCCTTCTTTTAACCCTGTGTCTTTTGTTTGCAGCACTCAGTGCTTGAACTTTTATTCTGATGATTCCGAGCTGTACACTTATTGCACTTAAATAATATTTTATCATTAATCTACAATCACGAGAAGAACATTATTTTTACTATGCTCCCCCCTTCACCAAGTCCCCCCGAAAAACCTCTTCAGTCGCTGTCTATCAGCGTAGTGGAATGCTGTGGATCCCTTCACCAAGTCCGCCCCCACAGACCCGTTACAGTCGCTGTCCATCAGTGAGTAGTAAGATGCTATATGATCTCTACTAGTCTTCTCTGTGTTGTACAGTACTCCCCATGCACACCCGACCCCACGCATTATTCATGCTAATCCCAATTACCACTATTCTTTCTCCCCACACTTATCCCTCCCTTCAGACTCACCCTGCCTAGTCTTTTTCCCTTTGGTAACTTTTTGTCAACTCTCGGAATCTGTGAGAGTGCTTCTTTTTTTTCCTTCAGTTTCTCTTTGTTGTTATACTCCACACATGAGTGAAATCACTTGGTACTTGTCTTTCTCCACCTGGCCTATTTCTCTGAACGTACTACCGTCTAGCTCCATCCACGTCACTGCAAATGGTAGTGTTTGCTTTCTTCTAAAGGCTGCTTACTGCAATTTTAAACTGGATTTCATTCTTCCTTTTTGTTTGTAGATTAGCTATGTTATTCACCATTCAACTCCTATTTATGTACAATAGCTTTGTGTCAATCGATATGTATCTGTATCTATCTGTCTAACGGTCTGTCTATCTATGTATCTATGTATGTAAGTATGTATGTATGTATCTATGGATCTACCTTTCTATCTATCTATCTATCTTCCTATCATCTATCTATGATGTCTATCATCTATCGGTCTATGTACCTATCTATCTTTCTTTCATCTGTCGTCTGTCTACCTATCTATCTATGAATCAATCAACTTTTTGTCTGCCCATCTATCCTTCTGTACAGAACAGTTAACAACATAGCTTATGTCTCTTTCCTACAATATGCTTCCAGAAATCTTGCAAGGTAGCTAAGCCATAAGGAGAGCACTGTGTTCACCGATACACTTTCAGGTAGAGTCAGCCGCGTGTGCTTACAAAACCAGTAAATGGAGGTGAAAGGACTTGAACCCGTATCTCTGTCCTCTGTCCTCTTATAATTCCTGCTCGCTTGGTGACTTTATTTAGCCACATTCAGTGAGTAAGTGATCCCCGAAGACCACAAGTATCCTTCGTCTGGGCCTGTTGTCGACAGAAAAGTGTACTTGGTTCTTTGCACACCACCATGTTTGAGGGACATTGGTGTGATCACTGCTGATAGGTGGAGGGACAAACATAAAGGAACACCTATTTCTGGACAGGAGCATTTGGAAATAAGAGTGTGTAGTGGAGTGAAGTGTTTATTTGAGGGTCCAAACGTCCCTCTTTAGATGGTTATTACTTCTTTACATTCGTGAACATCATAAAAAGCAATGATTTTAAAAGCGCAGACGCCTATTATTACAGCAATTCATTTGTTGAGGTGGGAGGAAATGAGAAGGAAGTTGCTGCACCACGAAATCTATGCCTGAGCACTGCTGAAACAAAACAAAAAAATTCACTGTGGCTAGATCGGGCTATTTTCTACTGACTCTCTCTGGGGACTCAAACAGAATCCATTTGTTTGTTTGTTTCTCAGTTTCACTTGTATAGGGTACCTGTCCCTGCCCCTTCAGCTTGTAGTTTGTCTGTGTCCTTGGATCTCAAGTGAGTCTCCAGAAAGGGAGCACGTAGGTGGTCTTGAGTTTTCATCAGTTCTTCTAACCCTGTGTCTTTTGATTGGAGCACTCAAAGCCTGTACTTTTATTCTGATATTTGAGAGCAGTGCTCTTACATCAGTTTGAAAATTTCTTTGTTCTCATTAATATAAAATCACATGCAGAACATTATGTTTTCCAGTCTACCCTCTTCAGCTAGTCCCCCCCAAATCCCAGTTACAGTCGCTGTCCGTCAGCATGTACTAAGATGCTGTAGAATCACTACATGTCTTCTCTGTGTTGTACAGCCCTACCAATAACCCCCCACACTACACATTAAACATGCTAATCCTAATGTCCCCATTCTTTTTCCTCGCCCTTATTACTCCCTTCCCACAAACGCTACCCAGTCACTTTCTCTTTGGTAACTGTTAGTCCACCTCGGGTACTGTGAGTCTGCTGATGTCTTTTCCTTCAGTTTTTCTTTGTTATCATACTCCACACATGAGTGAAATCATTTGGTAAATGTATTTCTCTGCCTGGCCTGTTTGACTGAGCATAATACCCTCTACCTCCATCCACGTTATTGCAAATGATAGGATTTGTTTTCTTCTTATGGCTGCTTACTGCACTTTTTAAACTGGATTTCATTCTTCTTTTTTGTTTGTAGTTTCGCTATGTGCTTTCACCAATGCTCTCCTGGTAATGAGCAGTAGCTTTGTGTTAGTCGATATGTACCTATATCTATCTATCTGTCTGTCTATCTATTTATCAATCAATCAATCAACTTTTTGTCTGCCCATCTGTCCTTGTGTACAGAACAGTTAACCACATATCCTGTATCACTTTCCTACACTATGCTTCAAAAAATCCTGCAAAGTATCTAGGCTGTAGAGAGAGCACTGGGTTCACCGAGACCCTTGCAGGACGAGACGGCCACGTGTACCTACAAAACCAGGAAATGGTTGTGCCGGAACTTGAACCCGTGTCTCTGTCCTCTGTCCTCTTTCATCTCCTTCTAACTTGCTGTCTGTATTTAGCCACATTCATTGACTAAGTGCTCCCTGAAGACCACAAATATCATTAATAAGGGCCTGTTGTCTACAGAAAAGTAAACTTGTTGCTTTGCTCACCACCATGTTTGAAGGACATCAGCGTGATCACCGCCGATAGGACGGAGGGTCAAATAGAAAGGAACACCAATTTCTAGACAGAGGCAGTTGGGAGCCAAGAGTGTATTGTGGAGTGACGTGTTTATTTGAGTGTCCAAACTTCCCTCTTTAGGTGGTTATTAGATCTTCTCAATCGTGAACATCATAAAACCCACTGATTTCATTGGCCCAGATGCTTATTATTACAGCAACTCAGTTGTTGAGGTGAGAGAAAATGAGAAGTATGTTGCTGCACCACTATATCTATCGCTGGGAACTGCTGAAACCAAACAAAAAGAATTCACGGTGGTCAGATAGGGCTATTTTCTGCTGACTGTCTCTGGGGACTCAAACAGAATCCATTTGTTTGATAGTTTGTTTTTCAGTTTCACTCGTGTAGGGTAATTGTCCACACACCTTCGGCTTGTAGTTTGTCTGTTGTCCTTGGATCTCAAGTGAGTCCCCTCTAAGTAAGCACGTAGGTGTTTTGAGTTTTTATCCCTTCTTTTAACCCTGTGTCTTTTGTTTGCAGCACTCAGTGCTTGAACTTTTATTCTGATGATTCCGAGCTGTACACTTATTGCACTTAAATAATATTTTATCATTAATCTACAATCACGAGAAGAACATTATTTTTACTATGCTCCCCCCTTCACCAAGTCCCCCCGAAAAACCTCTTCAGTCGCTGTCTATCAGCGTAGTGGAATGCTGTGGATCCCTTCACCAAGTCCGCCCCCACAGACCCGTTACAGTCGCTGTCCATCAGTGAGTAGTAAGATGCTATATGATCTCTACTAGTCTTCTCTGTGTTGTACAGTACTCCCCATGCACACCCGACCCCACGCATTATTCATGCTAATCCCAATTACCACTATTCTTTCTCCCCACACTTATCCCTCCCTTCAGACTCACCCTGCCTAGTCTTTTTCCCTTTGGTAACTTTTTGTCAACTCTCGGAATCTGTGAGAGTGCTTCTTTTTTTTCCTTCAGTTTCTCTTTGTTGTTATACTCCACACATGAGTGAAATCACTTGGTACTTGTCTTTCTCCACCTGGCCTATTTCTCTGAACGTACTACCGTCTAGCTCCATCCACGTCACTGCAAATGGTAGTGTTTGCTTTCTTCTAAAGGCTGCTTACTGCAATTTTAAACTGGATTTCATTCTTCCTTTTTGTTTGTAGATTAGCTATGTTATTCACCATTCAACTCCTATTTATGTACAATAGCTTTGTGTCAATCGATATGTATCTGTATCTATCTGTCTAACGGTCTGTCTATCTATGTATCTATGTATGTAAGTATGTATGTATGTATCTATGGATCTACCTTTCTATCTATCTATCTATCTTCCTATCATCTATCTATGATGTCTATCATCTATCGGTCTATGTACCTATCTATCTTTCTTTCATCTGTCGTCTGTCTACCTATCTATCTATGAATCAATCAACTTTTTGTCTGCAAATTCTATCCTTCTGTACAGAACAGTTAACAACATAGCTTATGTCTCTTTCCTACAATATGCTTCCAGAAATCTTGCAAGGTAGCTAAGCCATAAGGAGAGCACTGTGTTCACCGATACACTTTCAGGTAGAGTCAGCCGCGTGTGCTTACAAAACCAGTAAATGGAGGTGAAAGGACTTGAACCCGTATCTCTGTCCTCTGTCCTCTTATAATTCCTGCTCGCTTGGTGACTTTATTTAGCCACATTCAGTGAGTAAGTGATCCCCGAAGACCACAAGTATCCTTCGTCTGGGCCTGTTGTCGACAGAAAAGTGTACTTGGTTCTTTGCACACCACCATGTTTGAGGGACATTGGTGTGATCACTGCTGATAGGTGGAGGGACAAACATAAAGGAACACCTATTTCTGGACAGGAGCATTTGGAAATAAGAGTGTGTAGTGGAGTGAAGTGTTTATTTGAGGGTCCAAACGTCCCTCTTTAGATGGTTATTACTTCTTTACATTCGTGAACATCATAAAAAGCAATGATTTTAAAAGCGCAGACGCCTATTATTACAGCAATTCATTTGTTGAGGTGGGAGGAAATGAGAAGGAAGTTGCTGCACCACGAAATCTATGCCTGAGCACTGCTGAAACAAAACAAAAAAATTCACTGTGGCTAGATCGGGCTATTTTCTACTGACTCTCTCTGGGGACTCAAACAGAATCCATTTGTTTGTTTGTTTCTCAGTTTCACTTGTATAGGGTACCTGTCCCTGCCCCTTCAGCTTGTAGTTTGTCTGTGTCCTTGGATCTCAAGTGAGTCTCCAGAAAGGGAGCACGTAGGTGGTCTTGAGTTTTCATCAGTTCTTCTAACCCTGTGTCTTTTGATTGGAGCACTCAAAGCCTGTACTTTTATTCTGATATTTGAGAGCAGTGCTCTTACATCAGTTTGAAAATTTCTTTGTTCTCATTAATATAAAATCACATGCAGAACATTATGTTTTCCAGTCTACCCTCTTCAGCTAGTCCCCCCCAAATCCCAGTTACAGTCGCTGTCCGTCAGCATGTACTAAGATGCTGTAGAATCACTACATGTCTTCTCTGTGTTGTACAGCCCTACCAATAACCCCCCACACTACACATTAAACATGCTAATCCTAATGTCCCCATTCTTTTTCCTCGCCCTTATTACTCCCTTCCCACAAACGCTACCCAGTCACTTTCTCTTTGGTAACTGTTAGTCCACCTCGGGTACTGTGAGTCTGCTGATGTCTTTTCCTTCAGTTTTTCTTTGTTATCATACTCCACACATGAGTGAAATCATTTGGTAAATGTATTTCTCTGCCTGGCCTGTTTGACTGAGCATAATACCCTCTACCTCCATCCACGTTATTGCAAATGATAGGATTTGTTTTCTTCTTATGGCTGCTTACGGCACTTTTTAAACTGGATTTCATTCTTCTTTTTTGTTTGTAGTTTCACTATGTGCTTTCACCATTGCTCTCCTGGTAATGAGCAGTAGCTTTGTGTTAGTCGATATGTACCTATATCTATCTATCTGTCTGTCTATCTATTTATCAATCAATCAATCAACTTTTTGTCTGCCCATCTGTCCTTGTGTACAGAACAGTTAACCACATATCCTGTATCACTTTCCTACACTATGCTTCAAAAATCCTGCAAAGTATCTAGGCTTTAGAGAGAGCACTGGGTTCACCGAGACCCTTGCAGGACGAGACGGCCACGTGTACCTACAAAACCAGGAAATGGTTGTGCCGGAACTTGAACCCGTGTCTCTGTCCTCTGTCCTCTTTCATCTCCTTCTAACTTGCTGTCTGTATTTAGCCACATTCATTGACTAAGTGCTCCCTGAAGACCACAAATATCATTAATAAGGGCCTGTTGTCTACAGAAAAGTAAACTTGTTGCTTTGCTCACCACCATGTTTGAAGGACATCAGCGTGATCACCGCCGATAGGACGGAGGGTCAAATAGAAAGGAACACCAATTTCTAGACAGAGGCAGTTGGGAGCCAAGAGTGTATTGTGGAGTGACGTGTTTATTTGAGTGTCCAAACTTCCCTCTTTAGGTGGTTATTAGATCTTCTCAATCGTGAACATCATAAAACCCACTGATTTCATTGGCCCAGATGCTTATTATTACAGCAACTCAGTTGTTGAGGTGAGAGAAAATGAGAAGTATGTTGCTGCACCACTATATCTATCGCTGGGAACTGCTGAAACCAAACAAAAAGAATTCACGGTGGTCAGATAGGGCTATTTTCTGCTGACTGTCTCTGGGGACTCAAACAGAATCCATTTGTTTGATAGTTTGTTTTTCAGTTTCACTCGTGTAGGGTACTTGTCCACACACCTTCGGCTTGTAGTTTGTCTGTTGTCCTTGGATCTCAAGTGAGTCCCCTGTAAGTAAGCACGTAGGTGTTTTGAGTTTTTATCCCTTCTTTTAACCCTGTGTCTTTTGTTTGCAGCACTCAGTGCTTGAACTTTTATTCTGATGATTCCGAGCTGTACACTTATTGCACTTAAATAATATTTTATCATTAATCTACAATCACGAGAAGAACATTATTTTTACTATGCTCCCCCCTTCACCAAGTCCCCCCGAAAAACCTCTTCAGTCGCTGTCTATCAGCGTAGTGGAATGCTGTGGATCCCTTCACCAAGTCCGCCCCCACAGACCCGTTACAGTCGCTGTCCATCAGTGAGTAGTAAGATGCTATATGATCTCTACTAGTCTTCTCTGTGTTGTACAGTACTCCCCATGCACACCCGACCCCACGCATTATTCATGCTAATCCCAATTACCACTATTCTTTCTCCCCACACTTATCCCTCCCTTCAGACTCACCCTGCCTAGTCTTTTTCCCTTTGGTAACTTTTTGTCAACTCTCGGAATCTGTGAGAGTGCTTCTTTTTTTTCCTTCAGTTTCTCTTTGTTGTTATACTCCACACATGAGTGAAATCACTTGGTACTTGTCTTTCTCCACCTGGCCTATTTCTCTGAACGTACTACCGTCTAGCTCCATCCACGTCACTGCAAATGGTAGTGTTTGCTTTCTTCTAAAGGCTGCTTACTGCAATTTTAAACTGGATTTCATTCTTCCTTTTTGTTTGTAGATTAGCTATGTTATTCACCATTCAACTCCTATTTATGTACAATAGCTTTGTGTCAATCGATATGTATCTGTATCTATCTGTCTAACGGTCTGTCTATCTATGTATCTATGTATGTAAGTATGTATGTATGTATCTATGGATCTACCTTTCTATCTATCTATCTATCTTCCTGTCATCTATCTATGATGTCTATCATCTATCGGTCTATGTACCTATCTATCTTTCTTTCATCTGTCGTCTGTCTACCTATCTATCTATGAATCAATCAACTTTTTGACTGCCCATCTATCCTTCTGTACAGAACAGTTAACAACATAGCTTATGTCTCTTTCCTACAATATGCTTCCAGAAATCTTGCAAGGTAGCTAAGCCATAAGGAGAGCACTGTGTTCACCGATACACTTTCAGGTAGAGTCAGCCGCGTGTGCTTACAAAACCAGTAAATGGAGGTGAAAGGACTTGAACCCGTATCTCTGTCCTCTGTCCTCTTATAATTCCTGCTCGCTTGGTGACTTTATTTAGCCACATTCAGTGAGTAAGTGATCCCCGAAGACCACAAGTATCCTTCGTCTGGGCCTGTTGTCGACAGAAAAGTGTACTTGGTTCTTTGCACACCACCATGTTTGAGGGACATTGGTGTGATCACTGCTGATAGGTGGAGGGACAAACATAAAGGAACACCTATTTCTGGACAGGAGCATTTGGAAATAAGAGTGTGTAGTGGAGTGAAGTGTTTATTTGAGGGTCCAAACGTCCCTCTTTAGATGGTTATTACTTCTTTACATTCGTGAACATCATAAAAAGCAATGATTTTAAAAGCGCAGACGCCTATTATTACAGCAATTCATTTGTTGAGGTGGGAGGAAATGAGAAGGAAGTTGCTGCACCACGAAATCTATGCCTGAGCACTGCTGAAACAAAACAAAAAAATTCACTGTGGCTAGATCGGGCTATTTTCTACTGACTCTCTCTGTTGACTCAAACAGAATCCATTTGTTTGTTTGTTTCTCAGTTTCACTTGTATAGGGTACCTGTCCCTGCCCCTTCAGCTTGTAGTTTGTCTGTGTCCTTGGATCTCAAGTGAGTCTCCAGAAAGGGAGCACGTAGGTGGTCTTGAGTTTTCATCAGTTCTTCTAACCCTGTGTCTTTTGATTGGAGCACTCAAAGCCTGTACTTTTATTCTGATATTTGAGAGCAGTGCTCTTACATCAGTTTGAAAATTTCTTTGTTCTCATTAATATAAAATCACATGCAGAACATTATGTTTTCCAGTCTACCCTCTTCAGCTAGTCCCCCCCAAATCCCAGTTACAGTCGCTGTCCGTCAGCATGTACTAAGATGCTGTAGAATCACTACATGTCTTCTCTGTGTTGTACAGCCCTACCAATAACCCCCCACACTACACATTAAACATGCTAATCCTAATGTCCCCATTCTTTTTCCTCGCCCTTATTACTCCCTTCCCACAAACGCTACCCAGTCACTTTCTCTTTGGTAACTGTTAGTCCACCTCGGGTACTGTGAGTCTGCTGATGTCTTTTCCTTCAGTTTTTCTTTGTTATCATACTCCACACATGAGTGAAATCATTTGGTAAATGTATTTCTCTGCCTGGCCTGTTTGACTGAGCATAATACCCTCTACCTCCATCCACGTTATTGCAAATGATAGGATTTGTTTTCTTCTTATGGCTGCTTACTGCACTTTTTAAACTGGATTTCATTCTTCTTTTTTGTTTGTAGTTTCGCTATGTGCTTTCACCAATGCTCTCCTGGTAATGAGCAGTAGCTTTGTGTTAGTCGATATGTACCTATATCTATCTATCTGTCTGTCTATCTATTTATCAATCAATCAATCAACTTTTTGTCTGCCCATCTGTCCTTGTGTACAGAACAGTTAACCACATATCCTGTATCACTTTCCTACACTATGCTTCAAAAAATCCTGCAAAGTATCTAGGCTGTAGAGAGAGCACTGGGTTCACCGAGACCCTTGCAGGACGAGACGGCCACGTGTACCTACAAAACCAGGAAATGGTTGTGCCGGAACTTGAACCCGTGTCTCTGTCCTCTGTCCTCTTTCATCTCCTTCTAACTTGCTGTCTGTATTTAGCCACATTCATTGACTAAGTGCTCCCTGAAGACCACAAATATCATTAATAAGGGCCTGTTGTCTACAGAAAAGTAAACTTGTTGCTTTGCTCACCACCATGTTTGAAGGACATCAGCGTGATCTCCGCCGATAGGACGGAGGGTCAAATAGAAAGGAACACCAATTTCTAGACAGAGGCAGTTGGGAGCCAAGAGTGTATTGTGGAGTGACGTGTTTATTTGAGTGTCCAAACTTCCCTCTTTAGGTGGTTATTAGATCTTCTCAATCGTGAACATCATAAAACCCACTGATTTCATTGGCCCAGATGCTTATTATTACAGCAACTCAGTTGTTGAGGTGAGAGAAAATGAGAAGTATGTTGCTGCACCACTATATCTATCGCTGGGAACTGCTGAAACCAAACAAAAAGAATTCACGGTGGTCAGATAGGGCTATTTTCTGCTGACTGTCTCTGGGGACTCAAACAGAATCCATTTGTTTGATAGTTTGTTTTTCAGTTTCACTCGTGTAGGGTAATTGTCCACACACCTTCGGCTTGTAGTTTGTCTGTTGTCCTTGGATCTCAAGTGAGTCCCCTCTAAGTAAGCACGTAGGTGTTTTGAGTTTTTATCCCTTCTTTTAACCCTGTGTCTTTTGTTTGCAGCACTCAGTGCTTGAACTTTTATTCTGATGATTCCGAGCTGTACACTTATTGCACTTAAATAATATTTTATCATTAATCTACAATCACGAGAAGAACATTATTTTTACTATGCTCCCCCCTTCACCAAGTCCCCCCGAAAAACCTCTTCAGTCGCTGTCTATCAGCGTAGTGGAATGCTGTGGATCCCTTCACCAAGTCCGCCCCCACAGACCCGTTACAGTCGCTGTCCATCAGTGAGTAGTAAGATGCTATATGATCTCTACTAGTCTTCTCTGTGTTGTACAGTACTCCCCATGCACACCCGACCCCACGCATTATTCATGCTAATCCCAATTACCACTATTCTTTCTCCCCACACTTATACCTCCCTTCAGACTCACCCTGCCTAGTCTTTTTCCCTTTGGTAACTTTTTGTCAACTCTCGGAATCTGTGAGAGTGCTTCTTTTTTTTCCTTCAGTTTCTCTTTGTTGTTATACTCCACACATGAGTGAAATCACTTGGTACTTGTCTTTCTCCACCTGGCCTATTTCTCTGAACGTACTACCGTCTAGCTCCGTCCACGTCACTGCAAATGGTAGTGTTTGCTTTCTTCTAAAGGCTGCTTACTGCAATTTTAAACTGGATTTCATTCTTCCTTTTTGTTTGTAGATTAGCTATGTTATTCACCATTCAACTCCTATTTATGTACAATAGCTTTGTGTCAATCGATATGTATCTGTATCTATCTGTCTAACGGTCTGTCTATCTATGTATCTATGTATGTAAGTATGTATGTATGTATCTATGGATCTACCTTTCTATCTATCTATCTATCTTCCTATCATCTATCTATGATGTCTATCATCTATCGGTCTATGTACCTATCTATCTTTCTTTCATCTGTCGTCTGTCTACCTATCTATCTATGAATCAATCAACTTTTTGTCTGCCCATCTATCCTTCTGTACAGAACAGTTAACAACATAGCTTATGTCTCTTTCCTACAATATGCTTCCAGAAATCTTGCAAGGTAGCTAAGCCATAAGGAGAGCACTGTGTTCACCGATACACTTTCAGGTAGAGTCAGCCGCGTGTGCTTACAAAACCAGTAAATGGAGGTGAAAGGACTTGAACCCGTATCTCTGTCCTCTGTCCTCTTATAATTCCTGCTCGCTTGGTGACTTTATTTAGCCACATTCAGTGAGTAAGTGATCCCCGAAGACCACAAGTATCCTTCGTCTGGGCCTGTTGTCGACAGAAAAGTGTACTTGGTTCTTTGCACACCACCATGTTTGAGGGACATTGGTGTGATCACTGCTGATAGGTGGAGGGACAAACATAAAGGAACACCTATTTCTGGACAGGAGCATTTGGAAATAAGAGTGTGTAGTGGAGTGAAGTGTTTATTTGAGGGTCCAAACGTCCCTCTTTAGATGGTTATTACTTCTTTACATTCGTGAACATCATAAAAAGCAATGATTTTAAAAGCGCAGACGCCTATTATTACAGCAATTCATTTGTTGAGGTGGGAGGAAATGAGAAGGAAGTTGCTGCACCACGAAATCTATGCCTGAGCACTGCTGAAACAAAACAAAAAAATTCACTGTGGCTAGATCGGGCTATTTTCTACTGACTCTCTCTGGGGACTCAAACAGAATCCATTTGTTTGTTTGTTTCTCAGTTTCACTTGTATAGGGTACCTGTCCCTGCCCCTTCAGCTTGTAGTTTGTCTGTGTCCTTGGATCTCAAGTGAGTCTCCAGAAAGGGAGCACGTAGGTGGTCTTGAGTTTTCATCAGTTCTTCTAACCCTGTGTCTTTTGATTGGAGCACTCAAAGCCTGTACTTTTATTCTGATATTTGAGAGCAGTGCTCTTACATCAGTTTGAAAATTTCTTTGTTCTCATTAATATAAAATCACATGCAGAACATTATGTTTTCCAGTCTACCCTCTTCAGCTAGTCCCCCCCAAATCCCAGTTACAGTCGCTGTCCGTCAGCATGTACTAAGATGCTGTAGAATCACTACATGTCTTCTCTGTGTTGTACAGCCCTACCAATAACCCCCCACACTACACATTAAACATGCTAATCCTAATGTCCCCATTCTTTTTCCTCGCCCTTATTACTCCCTTCCCACAAACGCTACCCAGTCACTTTCTCTTTGGTAACTGTTAGTCCACCTCGGGTACTGTGAGTCTGCTGATGTCTTTTCCTTCAGTTTTTCTTTGTTATCATACTCCACACATGAGTGAAATCATTTGGTAAATGTATTTCTCTGCCTGGCCTGTTTGACTGAGCATAATACCCTCTACCTCCATCCACGTTATTGCAAATGATAGGATTTGTTTTCTTCTTATGGCTGCTTACGGCACTTTTTAAACTGGATTTCATTCTTCTTTTTTGTTTGTAGTTTCGCTATGTGCTTTCACCATTGCTCTCCTGGTAATGAGCAGTAGCTTTGTGTTAGTCGATATGTACCTATATCTATCTATCTGTCTGTCTATCTATTTATCAATCAATCAATCAACTTTTTGTCTGCCCA
Source organism: Manis pentadactyla (assembly GCF_030020395.1). Taxonomy (NCBI): domain Eukaryota; kingdom Metazoa; phylum Chordata; class Mammalia; order Pholidota; family Manidae; genus Manis; species Manis pentadactyla. The sequence goes on from NW_026644625.1 coordinate 352,326, forward strand.
TCTGTCCTTGTGTACAGAACAGTTAACCACATATCCTGTATCACTTTCCTACACTATGCTTCAAAAATCCTGCAAAGTATCTAGGCTTTAGAGAGAGCACTGGGTTCACCGAGACCCTTGCAGGACGAGACGGCCACGTGTACCTACAAAACCAGGAAATGGTTGTGCCGGAACTTGAACCCGTGTCTCTGTCCTCTGTCCTCTTTCATCTCCTTCTAACTTGCTGTCTGTATTTAGCCACATTCATTGACTAAGTGCTCCCTGAAGACCACAAATATCATTAATAAGGGCCTGTTGTCTACAGAAAAGTAAACTTGTTGCTTTGCTCACCAAAATGTTTGAAGGACATCAGCGTGATCACCGCCGATAGGACGGAGGGTCAAATAGAAAGGAACACCAATTTCTAGACAGAGGCAGTTGGGAGCCAAGAGTGTATTGTGGAGTGACGTGTTTATTTGAGTGTCCAAACTTCCCTCTTTAGGTGGTTATTAGATCTTCTCAATCGTGAACATCATAAAACCCACTGATTTCATTGGCCCAGATGCTTATTATTACAGCAACTCAGTTGTTGAGGTGAGAGAAAATGAGAAGTATGTTGCTGCACCACTATATCTATCGCTGGGAACTGCTGAAACCAAACAAAAAGAATTCACGGTGGTCAGATAGGGCTATTTTCTGCTGACTGTCTCTGGGGACTCAAACAGAATCCATTTGTTTGATAGTTTGTTTTTCAGTTTCACTCGTGTAGGGTACTTGTCCACACACCTTCGGCTTGTAGTTTGTCTGTTGTCCTTGGATCTCAAGTGAGTCCCCTGTAAGTAAGCACGTAGGTGTTTTGAGTTTTTATCCCTTCTTTTAACCCTGTGTCTTTTGTTTGCAGCACTCAGTGCTTGAACTTTTATTCTGATGATTCCGAGCTGTACACTTATTGCACTTAAATAATATTTTATCATTAATCTACAATCACGAGAAGAACATTATTTTTACTATGCTCCCCCCTTCACCAAGTCCCCCCGAAAAACCTCTTCAGTCGCTGTCTATCAGCGTAGTGGAATGCTGTGGATCCCTTCACCAAGTCCGCCCCCACAGACCCGTTACAGTCGCTGTCCATCAGTGAGTAGTAAGATGCTATATGATCTCTACTAGTCTTCTCTGTGTTGTACAGTACTCCCCATGCACACCCGACCCCACGCATTATTCATGCTAATCCCAATTACCACTATTCTTTCTCCCCACACTTATCCCTCCCTTCAGACTCACCCTGCCTAGTCTTTTTCCCTTTGGTAACTTTTTGTCAACTCTCGGAATCTGTGAGAGTGCTTCTTTTTTTTCCTTCAGTTTCTCTTTGTTGTTATACTCCACACATGAGTGAAATCACTTGGTACTTGTCTTTCTCCACCTGGCCTATTTCTCTGAACGTACTACCGTCTAGCTCCATCCACGTCACTGCAAATGGTAGTGTTTGCTTTCTTCTAAAGGCTGCTTACTGCAATTTTAAACTGGATTTCATTCTTCCTTTTTGTTTGTAGATTAGCTATGTTATTCACCATTCAACTCCTATTTATGTACAATAGCTTTGTGTCAATCGATATGTATCTGTATCTATCTGTCTAACGGTCTGTCTATCTATGTATCTATGTATGTAAGTATGTATGTATGTATCTATGGATCTACCTTTCTATCTATCTATCTATCTTCCTATCATCTATCTATGATGTCTATCATCTATCGGTCTATGTACCTATCTATCTTTCTTTCATCTGTCGTCTGTCTACCTATCTATCTATGAATCAATCAACTTTTTGTCTGCCCATCTATCCTTCTGTACAGAACAGTTAACAACATAGCTTATGTCTCTTTCCTACAATATGCTTCCAGAAATCTTGCAAGGTAGCTAAGCCATAAGGAGAGCACTGTGTTCACCGATACACTTTCAGGTAGAGTCAGCCGCGTGTGCTTACAAAACCAGTAAATGGAGGTGAAAGGACTTGAACCCGTATCTCTGTCCTCTGTCCTCTTATAATTCCTGCTCGCTTGGTGACTTTATTTAGCCACATTCAGTGAGTAAGTGATCCCCGAAGACCACAAGTATCCTTCGTCTGGGCCTGTTGTCGACAGAAAAGTGTACTTGGTTCTTTGCACACCACCATGTTTGAGGGACATTGGTGTGATCACTGCTGATAGGTGGAGGGACAAACATAAAGGAACACCTATTTCTGGACAGGAGCATTTGGAAATAAGAGTGTGTAGTGGAGTGAAGTGTTTATTTGAGGGTCCAAACGTCCCTCTTTAGATGGTTATTACTTCTTTACATTCGTGAACATCATAAAAAGCAATGATTTTAAAAGCGCAGACGCCTATTATTACAGCAATTCATTTGTTGAGGTGGGAGGAAATGAGAAGGAAGTTGCTGCACCACGAAATCTATGCCTGAGCACTGCTGAAACAAAACAAAAAAATTCACTGTGGCTAGATCGGGCTATTTTCTACTGACTCTCTCTGGGGACTCAAACAGAATCCATTTGTTTGTTTGTTTCTCAGTTTCACTTGTATAGGGTACCTGTCCCTGCCCCTTCAGCTTGTAGTTTGTCTGTGTCCTTGGATCTCAAGTGAGTCTCCAGAAAGGGAGCACGTAGGTGGTCTTGAGTTTTCATCAGTTCTTCTAACCCTGTGTCTTTTGATTGGAGCACTCAAAGCCTGTACTTTTATTCTGATATTTGAGAGCAGTGCTCTTACATCAGTTTGAAAATTTCTTTGTTCTCATTAATATAAAATCACATGCAGAACATTATGTTTTCCAGTCTACCCTCTTCAGCTAGTCCCCCCCAAATCCCAGTTACAGTCGCTGTCCGTCAGCATGTACTAAGATGCTGTAGAATCACTACATGTCTTCTCTGTGTTGTACAGCCCTACCAATAACCCCCCACACTACACATTAAACATGCTAATCCTAATGTCCCCATTCTTTTTCCTCGCCCTTATTACTCCCTTCCCACAAACGCTACCCAGTCACTTTCTCTTTGGTAACTGTTAGTCCACCTCGGGTACTGTGAGTCTGCTGATGTCTTTTCCTTCAGTTTTTCTTTGTTATCATACTCCACACATGAGTGAAATCATTTGGTAAATGTATTTCTCTGCCTGGCCTGTTTGACTGAGCATAATACCCTCTACCTCCATCCACGTTATTGCAAATGATAGGATTTGTTTTCTTCTTATGGCTGCTTACTGCACTTTTTAAACTGGATTTCATTCTTCTTTTTTGTTTGTAGTTTCGCTATGTGCTTTCACCAATGCTCTCCTGGTAATGAGCAGTAGCTTTGTGTTAGTCGATATGTACCTATATCTATCTATCTGTCTGTCTATCTATTTATCAATCAATCAATCAACTTTTTGTCTGCCCATCTGTCCTTGTGTACAGAACAGTTAACCACATATCCTGTATCACTTTCCTACACTATGCTTCAAAAAATCCTGCAAAGTATCTAGGCTGTAGAGAGAGCACTGGGTTCACCGAGACCCTTGCAGGACGAGACGGCCACGTGTACCTACAAAACCAGGAAATGGTTGTGCCGGAACTTGAACCCGTGTCTCTGTCCTCTGTCCTCTTTCATCTCCTTCTAACTTGCTGTCTGTATTTAGCCACATTCATTGACTAAGTGCTCCCTGAAGACCACAAATATCATTAATAAGGGCCTGTTGTCTACAGAAAAGTAAACTTGTTGCTTTGCTCACCACCATGTTTGAAGGACATCAGCGTGATCACCGCCGATAGGACGGAGGGTCAAATAGAAAGGAACACCAATTTCTAGACAGAGGCAGTTGGGAGCCAAGAGTGTATTGTGGAGTGACGTGTTTATTTGAGTGTCCAAACTTCCCTCTTTAGGTGGTTATTAGATCTTCTCAATCGTGAACATCATAAAACCCACTGATTTCATTGGCCCAGATGCTTATTATTACAGCAACTCAGTTGTTGAGGTGAGAGAAAATGAGAAGTATGTTGCTGCACCACTATATCTATCGCTGGGAACTGCTGAAACCAAACAAAAAGAATTCACGGTGGTCAGATAGGGCTATTTTCTGCTGACTGTCTCTGGGGACTCAAACAGAATCCATTTGTTTGATAGTTTGTTTTTCAGTTTCACTCGTGTAGGGTAATTGTCCACACACCTTCGGCTTGTAGTTTGTCTGTTGTCCTTGGATCTCAAGTGAGTCCCCTCTAAGTAAGCACGTAGGTGTTTTGAGTTTTTATCCCTTCTTTTAACCCTGTGTCTTTTGTTTGCAGCACTCAGTGCTTGAACTTTTATTCTGATGATTCCGAGCTGTACACTTATTGCACTTAAATAATATTTTATCATTAATCTACAATCACGAGAAGAACATTATTTTTACTATGCTCCCCCCTTCACCAAGTCCCCCCGAAAAACCTCTTCAGTCGCTGTCTATCAGCGTAGTGGAATGCTGTGGATCCCTTCACCAAGTCCGCCCCCACAGACCCGTTACAGTCGCTGTCCATCAGTGAGTAGTAAGATGCTATATGATCTCTACTAGTCTTCTCTGTGTTGTACAGTACTCCCCATGCACACCCGACCCCACGCATTATTCATGCTAATCCCAATTACCACTATTCTTTCTCCCCACACTTATCCCTCCCTTCAGACTCACCCTGCCTAGTCTTTTTCCCTTTGGTAACTTTTTGTCAACTCTCGGAATCTGTGAGAGTGCTTCTTTTTTTTCCTTCAGTTTCTCTTTGTTGTTATACTCCACACATGAGTGAAATCACTTGGTACTTGTCTTTCTCCACCTGGCCTATTTCTCTGAACGTACTACCGTCTAGCTCCATCCACGTCACTGCAAATGGTAGTGTTTGCTTTCTTCTAAAGGCTGCTTACTGCAATTTTAAACTGGATTTCATTCTTCCTTTTTGTTTGTAGATTAGCTATGTTATTCACCATTCAACTCCTATTTATGTACAATAGCTTTGTGTCAATCGATATGTATCTGTATCTATCTGTCTAACGGTCTGTCTATCTATGTATCTATGTATGTAAGTATGTATGTATGTATCTATGGATCTACCTTTCTATCTATCTATCTATCTTCCTATCATCTATCTATGATGTCTATCATCTATCGGTCTATGTACCTATCTATCTTTCTTTCATCTGTCGTCTGTCTACCTATCTATCTATGAATCAATCAACTTTTTGTCTGCCCATCTATCCTTCTGTACAGAACAGTTAACAACATAGCTTATGTCTCTTTCCTACAATATGCTTCCAGAAATCTTGCAAGGTAGCTAAGCCATAAGGAGAGCACTGTGTTCACCGATACACTTTCAGGTAGAGTCAGCCGCGTGTGCTTACAAAACCAGTAAATGGAGGTGAAAGGACTTGAACCCGTATCTCTGTCCTCTGTCCTCTTATAATTCCTGCTCGCTTGGTGACTTTATTTAGCCACATTCAGTGAGTAAGTGATCCCCGAAGACCACAAGTATCCTTCGTCTGGGCCTGTTGTCGACAGAAAAGTGTACTTGGTTCTTTGCACACCACCATGTTTGAGGGACATTGGTGTGATCACTGCTGATAGGTGGAGGGACAAACATAAAGGAACACCTATTTCTGGACAGGAGCATTTGGAAATAAGAGTGTGTAGTGGAGTGAAGTGTTTATTTGAGGGTCCAAACGTCCCTCTTTAGATGGTTATTACTTCTTTACATTCGTGAACATCATAAAAAGCAATGATTTTAAAAGCGCAGACGCCTATTATTACAGCAATTCATTTGTTGAGGTGGGAGGAAATGAGAAGGAAGTTGCTGCACCACGAAATCTATGCCTGAGCACTGCTGAAACAAAACAAAAAAATTCACTGTGGCTAGATCGGGCTATTTTCTACTGACTCTCTCTGGGGACTCAAACAGAATCCATTTGTTTGTTTGTTTCTCAGTTTCACTTGTATAGGGTACCTGTCCCTGCCCCTTCAGCTTGTAGTTTGTCTGTGTCCTTGGATCTCAAGTGAGTCTCCAGAAAGGGAGCACGTAGGTGGTCTTGAGTTTTCATCAGTTCTTCTAACCCTGTGTCTTTTGATTGGAGCACTCAAAGCCTGTACTTTTATTCTGATATTTGAGAGCAGTGCTCTTACATCAGTTTGAAAATTTCTTTGTTCTCATTAATATAAAATCACATGCAGAACATTATGTTTTCCAGTCTACCCTCTTCAGCTAGTCCCCCCCAAATCCCAGTTACAGTCGCTGTCCGTCAGCATGTACTAAGATGCTGTAGAATCACTACATGTCTTCTCTGTGTTGTACAGCCCTACCAATAACCCCCCACACTACACATTAAACATGCTAATCCTAATGTCCCCATTCTTTTTCCTCGCCCTTATTACTCCCTTCCCACAAACGCTACCCAGTCACTTTCTCTTTGGTAACTGTTAGTCCACCTCGGGTACTGTGAGTCTGCTGATGTCTTTTCCTTCAGTTTTTCTTTGTTATCATACTCCACACATGAGTGAAATCATTTGGTAAATGTATTTCTCTGCCTGGCCTGTTTGACTGAGCATAATACCCTCTACCTCCATCCACGTTATTGCAAATGATAGGATTTGTTTTCTTCTTATGGCTGCTTACTGCACTTTTTAAACTGGATTTCATTCTTCTTTTTTGTTTGTAGTTTCACTATGTGCTTTCACCATTGCTCTCCTGGTAATGAGCAGTAGCTTTGTGTTAGTCGATATGTACCTATATCTATCTATCTGTCTGTCTATCTATTTATCAATCAATCAATCAACTTTTTGTCTGCCCATCTGTCCTTGTGTACAGAACAGTTAACCACATATCCTGTATCACTTTCCTACACTATGCTTCAAAAATCCTGCAAAGTATCTAGGCTTTAGAGAGAGCACTGGGTTCACCGAGACCCTTGCAGGACGAGACGGCCACGTGTACCTACAAAACCAGGAAATGGTTGTGCCGGAACTTGAACCCGTGTCTCTGTCCTCTGTCCTCTTTCATCTCCTTCTAACTTGCTGTCTGTATTTAGCCACATTCATTGACTAAGTGCTCCCTGAAGACCACAAATATCATTAATAAGGGCCTGTTGTCTACAGAAAAGTAAACTTGTTGCTTTGCTCACCACCATGTTTGAAGGACATCAGCGTGATCACCGCCGATAGGACGGAGGGTCAAATAGAAAGGAACACCAATTTCTAGACAGAGGCAGTTGGGAGCCAAGAGTGTATTGTGGAGTGACGTGTTTATTTGAGTGTCCAAACTTCCCTCTTTAGGTGGTTATTAGATCTTCTCAATCGTGAACATCATAAAACCCACTGATTTCATTGGCCCAGATGCTTATTATTACAGCAACTCAGTTGTTGAGGTGAGAGAAAATGAGAAGTATGTTGCTGCACCACTATATCTATCGCTGGGAACTGCTGAAACCAAACAAAAAGAATTCACGGTGGTCAGATAGGGCTATTTTCTGCTGACTGTCTCTGGGGACTCAAACAGAATCCATTTGTTTGATAGTTTGTTTTTCAGTTTCACTCGTGTAGGGTACTTGTCCACACACCTTCGGCTTGTAGTTTGTCTGTTGTCCTTGGATCTCAAGTGAGTCCCCTGTAAGTAAGCACGTAGGTGTTTTGAGTTTTTATCCCTTCTTTTAACCCTGTGTCTTTTGTTTGCAGCACTCAGTGCTTGAACTTTTATTCTGATGATTCCGAGCTGTACACTTATTGCACTTAAATAATATTTTATCATTAATCTACAATCACGAGAAGAACATTATTTTTACTATGCTCCCCCCTTCACCAAGTCCCCCCGAAAAACCTCTTCAGTCGCTGTCTATCAGCGTAGTGGAATGCTGTGGATCCCTTCACCAAGTCCGCCCCCACAGACCCGTTACAGTCGCTGTCCGTCAGTGAGTAGTAAGATGCTATATGATCTCTACTAGTCTTCTCTGTGTTGTACAGTACTCCCCATGCACACCCGACCCCACGCATTATTCATGCTAATCCCAATTACCACTATTCTTTCTCCCCACACTTATCCCTCCCTTCAGACTCACCCTGCCTAGTCTTTTTCCCTTTGGTAACTTTTTGTCAACTCTCGGAATCTGTGAGAGTGCTTCTTTTTTTTCCTTCAGTTTCTCTTTGTTGTTATACTCCACACATGAGTGAAATCACTTGGTACTTGTCTTTCTCCACCTGGCCTATTTCTCTGAACGTACTACCGTCTAGCTCCATCCACGTCACTGCAAATGGTAGTGTTTGCTTTCTTCTAAAGGCTGCTTACTGCAATTTTAAACTGGATTTCATTCTTCCTTTTTGTTTGTAGATTAGCTATGTTATTCACCATTCAACTCCTATTTATGTACAATAGCTTTGTGTCAATCGATATGTATCTGTATCTATCTGTCTAACGGTCTGTCTATCTATGTATCTATGTATGTAAGTATGTATGTATGTATCTATGGATCTACCTTTCTATCTATCTATCTATCTTCCTATCATCTATCTATGATGTCTATCATCTATCGGTCTATGTACCTATCTATCTTTCTTTCATCTGTCGTCTGTCTACCTATCTATCTATGAATCAATCAACTTTTTGTCTGCCCATCTATCCTTCTGTACAGAACAGTTAACAACATAGCTTATGTCTCTTTCCTACAATATGCTTCCAGAAATCTTGCAAGGTAGCTAAGCCATAAGGAGAGCACTGTGTTCACCGATACACTTTCAGGTAGAGTCAGCCGCGTGTGCTTACAAAACCAGTAAATGGAGGTGAAAGGACTTGAACCCGTATCTCTGTCCTCTGTCCTCTTATAATTCCTGCTCGCTTGGTGACTTTATTTAGCCACATTCAGTGAGTAAGTGATCCCCGAAGACCACAAGTATCCTTCGTCTGGGCCTGTTGTCGACAGAAAAGTGTACTTGGTTCTTTGCACACCACCATGTTTGAGGGACATTGGTGTGATCACTGCTGATAGGTGGAGGGACAAACATAAAGGAACACCTATTTCTGGACAGGAGCATTTGGAAATAAGAGTGTGTAGTGGAGTGAAGTGTTTATTTGAGGGTCCAAACGTCCCTCTTTAGATGGTTATTACTTCTTTACATTCGTGAACATCATAAAAAGCAATGATTTTAAAAGCGCAGACGCCTATTATTACAGCAATTCATTTGTTGAGGTGGGAGGAAATGAGAAGGAAGTTGCTGCACCACGAAATCTATGCCTGAGCACTGCTGAAACAAAACAAAAAAATTCACTGTGGCTAGATCGGGCTATTTTCTACTGACTCTCTCTGGGGACTCAAACAGAATCCATTTGTTTGTTTGTTTCTCAGTTTCACTTGTATAGGGTACCTGTCCCTGCCCCTTCAGCTTGTAGTTTGTCTGTGTCCTTGGATCTCAAGTGAGTCTCCAGAAAGGGAGCACGTAGGTGGTCTTGAGTTTTCATCAGTTCTTCTAACCCTGTGTCTTTTGATTGGAGCACTCAAAGCCTGTACTTTTATTCTGATATTTGAGAGCAGTGCTCTTACATCAGTTTGAAAATTTCTTTGTTCTCATTAATATAAAATCACATGCAGAACATTATGTTTTCCAGTCTACCCTCTTCAGCTAGTCCCCCCCAAATCCCAGTTACAGTCGCTGTCCGTCAGCATGTACTAAGATGCTGTAGAATCACTACATGTCTTCTCTGTGTTGTACAGCCCTACCAATAACCCCCCACACTACACATTAAACATGCTAATCCTAATGTCCCCATTCTTTTTCCTCGCCCTTATTACTCCCTTCCCACAAACGCTACCCAGTCACTTTCTCTTTGGTAACTGTTAGTCCACCTCGGGTACTGTGAGTCTGCTGATGTCTTTTCCTTCAGTTTTTCTTTGTTATCATACTCCACACATGAGTGAAATCATTTGGTAAATGTATTTCTCTGCCTGGCCTGTTTGACTGAGCATAATACCCTCTACCTCCATCCACGTTATTGCAAATGATAGGATTTGTTTTCTTCTTATGGCTGCTTACTGCACTTTTTAAACTGGATTTCATTCTTCTTTTTTGTTTGTAGTTTCGCTATGTGCTTTCACCAATGCTCTCCTGGTAATGAGCAGTAGCTTTGTGTTAGTCGATATGTACCTATATCTATCTATCTGTCTGTCTATCTATTTATCAATCAATCAATCAACTTTTTGTCTGCCCATCTGTCCTTGTGTACAGAACAGTTAACCACATATCCTGTATCACTTTCCTACACTATGCTTCAAAAAATCCTGCAAAGTATCTAGGCTGTAGAGAGAGCACTGGGTTCACCGAGACCCTTGCAGGACGAGACGGCCACGTGTACCTACAAAACCAGGAAATGGTTGTGCCGGAACTTGAACCCGTGTCTCTGTCCTCTGTCCTCTTTCATCTCCTTCTAACTTGCTGTCTGTATTTAGCCACATTCATTGACTAAGTGCTCCCTGAAGACCACAAATATCATTAATAAGGGCCTGTTGTCTACAGAAAAGTAAACTTGTTGCTTTGCTCACCACCATGTTTGAAGGACATCAGCGTGATCACCGCCGATAGGACGGAGGGTCAAATAGAAAGGAACACCAATTTCTAGACAGAGGCAGTTGGGAGCCAAGAGTGTATTGTGGAGTGACGTGTTTATTTGAGTGTCCAAACTTCCCTCTTTAGGTGGTTATTAGATCTTCTCAATCGTGAACATCATAAAACCCACTGATTTCATTGGCCCAGATGCTTATTATTACAGCAACTCAGTTGTTGAGGTGAGAGAAAATGAGAAGTATGTTGCTGCACCACTATATCTATCGCTGGGAACTGCTGAAACCAAACAAAAAGAATTCACGGTGGTCAGATAGGGCTATTTTCTGCTGACTGTCTCTGGGGACTCAAACAGAATCCATTTGTTTGATAGTTTGTTTTTCAGTTTCACTCGTGTAGGGTAATTGTCCACACACCTTCGGCTTGTAGTTTGTCTGTTGTCCTTGGATCTCAAGTGAGTCCCCTCTAAGTAAGCACGTAGGTGTTTTGAGTTTTTATCCCTTCTTTTAACCCTGTGTCTTTTGTTTGCAGCACTCAGTGCTTGAACTTTTATTCTGATGATTCCGAGCTGTACACTTATTGCACTTAAATAATATTTTATCATTAATCTACAATCACGAGAAGAACATTATTTTTACTATGCTCCCCCCTTCACCAAGTCCCCCCGAAAAACCTCTTCAGTCGCTGTCTATCAGCGTAGTGGAATGCTGTGGATCCCTTCACCAAGTCCGCCCCCACAGACCCGTTACAGTCGCTGTCCATCAGTGAGTAGTAAGATGCTATATGATCTCTACTAGTCTTCTCTGTGTTGTACAGTACTCCCCATGCACACCCGACCCCACGCATTATACATGCTAATCCCAATTACCACTATTCTTTCTCCCCACACTTATCCCTCCCTTCAGACTCACCCTGCCTAGTCTTTTTCCCTTTGGTAACTTTTTGTCAACTCTCGGAATCTGTGAGAGTGCTTCTTTTTTTTCCTTCAGTTTCTCTTTGTTGTTATACTCCACACATGAGTGAAATCACTTGGTACTTGTCTTTCTCCACCTGGCCTATTTCTCTGAACGTACTACCGTCTAGCTCCATCCACGTCACTGCAAATGGTAGTGTTTGCTTTCTTCTAAAGGCTGCTTACTGCAATTTTAAACTGGATTTCATTCTTCCTTTTTGTTTGTAGATTAGCTATGTTATTCACCATTCAACTCCTATTTATGTACAATAGCTTTGTGTCAATCGATATGTATCTGTATCTATCTGTCTAACGGTCTGTCTATCTATGTATCTATGTATGTAAGTATGTATGTATGTATCTATGGATCTACCTTTCTATCTATCTATCTATCTTCCTATCATCTATCTATGATGTCTATCATCTATCGGTCTATGTACCTATCTATCTTTCTTTCATCTGTCGTCTGTCTACCTATCTATCTATGAATCAATCAACTTTTTGTCTGCCCATCTATCCTTCTGTACAGAACAGTTAACAACATAGCTTATGTCTCTTTCCTACAATATGCTTCCAGAAATCTTGCAAGGTAGCTAAGCCATAAGGAGAGCACTGTGTTCACCGATACACTTTCAGGTAGAGTCAGCCGCGTGTGCTTACAAAACCAGTAAATGAAGGTGAAAGGACTTGAACCCGTATCTCTGTCCTCTGTCCTCTTATACTTCCTGCTCGCTTGGTGACTTTATTTAGCCACATTCAGTGAGTAAGTGATCCCCGAAGACCACAAGTATCCTTCGTCTGGGCCTGTTGTCGACAGAAAAGTGTACTTGGTTCTTTGCACACCACCATGTTTGAGGGACATTGGTGTGATCACTGCTGATAGGTGGAGGGACAAACATAAAGGAACACCTATTTCTGGACAGGAGCATTTGGAAATAAGAGTGTGTAGTGGAGTGAAGTGTTTATTTGAGGGTCCAAACGTCCCTCTTTAGATGGTTATTACTTCTTTACATTCGTGAACATCATAAAAAGCAATGATTTTAAAAGCGCAGACGCCTATTATTACAGCAATTCATTTGTTGAGGTGGGAGGAAATGAGAAGGAAGTTGCTGCACCACGAAATCTATGCCTGAGCACTGCTGAAACAAAACAAAAAAATTCACTGTGGCTAGATCGGGCTATTTTCTACTGACTCTCTCTGGGGACTCAAACAGAATCCATTTGTTTGTTTGTTTCTCAGTTTCACTTGTATAGGGTACCTGTCCCTGCCCCTTCAGCTTGTAGTTTGTCTGTGTCCTTGGATCTCAAGTGAGTCTCCAGAAAGGGAGCACGTAGGTGGTCTTGAGTTTTCATCAGTTCTTCTAACCCTGTGTCTTTTGATTGGAGCACTCAAAGCCTGTACTTTTATTCTGATATTTGAGAGCAGTGCTCTTACATCAGTTTGAAAATTTCTTTGTTCTCATTAATATAAAATCACATGCAGAACATTATGTTTTCCAGTCTACCCTCTTCAGCTAGTCCCCCCCAAATCCCAGTTACAGTCGCTGTCCGTCAGCATGTACTAAGATGCTGTAGAATCACTACATGTCTTCTCTGTGTTGTACAGCCCTACCAATAACCCCCCACACTACACATTAAACATGCTAATCCTAATGTCCCCATTCTTTTTCCTCGCCCTTATTACTCCCTTCCCACAAACGCTACCCAGTCACTTTCTCTTTGGTAACTGTTAGTCCACCTCGGGTACTGTGAGTCTGCTGATGTCTTTTCCTTCAGTTTTTCTTTGTTATCATACTCCACACATGAGTGAAATCATTTGGTAAATGTATTTCTCTGCCTGGCCTGTTTGACTGAGCATAATACCCTCTACCTCCATCCACGTTATTGCAAATGATAGGATTTGTTTTCTTCTTATGGCTGCTTACTGCACTTTTTAAACTGGATTTCATTCTTCTTTTTTGTTTGTAGTTTCACTATGTGCTTTCACCATTGCTCTCCTGGTAATGAGCAGTAGCTTTGTGTTAGTCGATATGTACCTATATCTATCTATCTGTCTGTCTATCTATTTATCAATCAATCAATCAACTTTTTGTCTGCCCATCTGTCCTTGTGTACAGAACAGTTAACCACATATCCTGTATCACTTTCCTACACTATGCTTCAAAAATCCTGCAAAGTATCTAGGCTTTAGAGAGAGCACTGGGTTCACCGAGACCCTTGCAGGACGAGACGGCCACGTGTACCTACAAAACCAGGAAATGGTTGTGCCGGAACTTGAACCCGTGTCTCTGTCCTCTGTCCTCTTTCATCTCCTTCTAACTTGCTGTCTGTATTTAGCCACATTCATTGACTAAGTGCTCCCTGAAGACCACAAATATCATTAATAAGGGCCTGTTGTCTACAGAAAAGTAAACTTGTTGCTTTGCTCACCACCATGTTTGAAGGACATCAGCGTGATCACCGCCGATAGGACGGAGGGTCAAATAGAAAGGAACACCAATTTCTAGACAGAGGCAGTTGGGAGCCAAGAGTGTATTGTGGAGTGACGTGTTTATTTGAGTGTCCAAACTTCCCTCTTTAGGTGGTTATTAGATCTTCTCAATCGTGAACATCATAAAACCCACTGATTTCATTGGCCCAGATGCTTATTATTACAGCAACTCAGTTGTTGAGGTGAGAGAAAATGAGAAGTATGTTGCTGCACCACTATATCTATCGCTGGGAACTGCTGAAACCAAACAAAAAGAATTCACGGTGGTCAGATAGGGCTATTTTCTGCTGACTGTCTCTGGGGACTCAAACAGAATCCATTTGTTTGATAGTTTGTTTTTCAGTTTCACTCGTGTAGGGTACTTGTCCACACACCTTCGGCTTGTAGTTTGTCTGTTGTCCTTGGATCTCAAGTGAGTCCCCTGTAAGTAAGCACGTAGGTGTTTTGAGTTTTTATCCCTTCTTTTAACCCTGTGTCTTTTGTTTGCAGCACTCAGTGCTTGAACTTTTATTCTGATGATTCCGAGCTGTACACTTATTGCACTTAAATAATATTTTATCATTAATCTACAATCACGAGAAGAACATTATTTTTACTATGCTCCCCCCTTCACCAAGTCCCCCCGAAAAACCTCTTCAGTCGCTGTCTATCAGCGTAGTGGAATGCTGTGGATCCCTTCACCAAGTCCGCCCCCACAGACCCGTTACAGTCGCTGTCCATCAGTGAGTAGTAAGATGCTATATGATCTCTACTAGTCTTCTCTGTGTTGTACAGTACTCCCCATGCACACCCGACCCCACGCATTATTCATGCTAATCCCAATTACCACTATTCTTTCTCCCCACACTTATCCCTCCCTTCAGACTCACCCTGCCTAGTCTTTTTCCCTTTGGTAACTTTTTGTCCACTCTCGGAATCTGTGAGAGTGCTTCTTTTTTTTCCTTCAGTTTCTCTTTGTTGTTATACTCCACACATGAGTGAAATCACTTGGTACTTGTCTTTCTCCACCTGGCCTATTTCTCTGAACGTACTACCATCTAGCTCCATCCACGTCACTGCAAATGGTAGTGTTTGCTTTCTTCTAAAGGCTGCTTACTGCAATTTTAAACTGGATTTCATTCTTCCTTTTTGTTTGTAGATTAGCTATGTTATTCACCATTCAACTCCTATTTATGTACAATAGCTTTGTGTCAATCGATATGTATCTGTATCTATCTGTCTAACGGTCTGTCTATCTATGTATCTATGTATGTAAGTATGTATGTATGTATCTATGGATCTACCTTTCTATCTATCTATCTATCTTCCTATCATCTATCTATGATGTCTATCATCTATCGGTCTATGTACCTATCTATCTTTCTTTCATCTGTCGTCTGTCTACCTATCTATCTATGAATCAATCAACTTTTTGTCTGCCCATCTATCCTTCTGTACAGAACAGTTAACAACATAGCTTATGTCTCTTTCCTACAATATGCTTCCAGAAATCTTGCAAGGTAGCTAAGCCATAAGGAGAGCACTGTGTTCACCGATACACTTTCAGGTAGAGTCAGCCGCGTGTGCTTACAAAACCAGTAAATGGAGGTGAAAGGACTTGAACCCGTATCTCTGTCCTCTGTCCTCTTATAATTCCTGCTCGCTTGGTGACTTTATTTAGCCACATTCAGTGAGTAAGTGATCCCCGAAGACCACAAGTATCCTTCGTCTGGGCCTGTTGTCGACAGAAAAGTGTACTTGGTTCTTTGCACACCACCATGTTTGAGGGACATTGGTGTGATCACTGCTGATAGGTGGAGGGACAAACATAAAGGAACACCTATTTCTGGACAGGAGCATTTGGAAATAAGAGTGTGTAGTGGAGTGAAGTGTTTATTTGAGGGTCCAAACGTCCCTCTTTAGATGGTTATTACTTCTTTACATTCGTGAACATCATAAAAAGCAATGATTTTAAAAGCGCAGACGCCTATTATTACAGCAATTCATTTGTTGAGGTGGGAGGAAATGAGAAGGAAGTTGCTGCACCACGAAATCTATGCCTGAGCACTGCTGAAACAAAACAAAAAAATTCACTGTGGCTAGATCGGGCTATTTTCTACTGACTCTCTCTGGGGACTCAAACAGAATCCATTTGTTTGTTTGTTTCTCAGTTTCACTTGTATAGGGTACCTGTCCCTGCCCCTTCAGCTTGTAGTTTGTCTGTGTCCTTGGATCTCAAGTGAGTCTCCAGAAAGGGAGCACGTAGGTGGTCTTGAGTTTTCATCAGTTCTTCTAACCCTGTGTCTTTTGATTGGAGCACTCAAAGCCTGTACTTTTATTCTGATATTTGAGAGCAGTGCTCTTACATCAGTTTGAAAATTTCTTTGTTCTCATTAATATAAAATCACATGCAGAACATTATGTTTTCCAGTCTACCCTCTTCAGCTAGTCCCCCCCAAATCCCAGTTACAGTCGCTGTCCGTCAGCATGTACTAAGATGCTGTAGAATCACTACATGTCTTCTCTGTGTTGTACAGCCCTACCAATAACCCCCCACACTACACATTAAACATGCTAATCCTAATGTCCCCATTCTTTTTCCTCGCCCTTATTACTCCCTTCCCACAAACGCTACCCAGTCACTTTCTCTTTGGTAACTGTTAGTCCACCTCGGGTACTGTGAGTCTGCTGATGTCTTTTCCTTCAGTTTTTCTTTGTTATCATACTCCACACATGAGTGAAATCATTTGGTAAATGTATTTCTCTGCCTGGCCTGTTTGACTGAGCATAATACCCTCTACCTCCATCCACGTTATTGCAAATGATAGGATTTGTTTTCTTCTTATGGCTGCTTACTGCACTTTTTAAACTGGATTTCATTCTTCTTTTTTGTTTGTAGTTTCACTATGTGCTTTCACCATTGCTCTCCTGGTAATGAGCAGTAGCTTTGTGTTAGTCGATATGTACCTATATCTATCTATCTGTCTGTCTATCTATTTATCAATCAATCAATCAACTTTTTGTCTGCCCATCTGTCCTTGTGTACAGAACAGTTAACCACATATCCTGTATCACTTTCCTACACTATGCTTCAAAAATCCTGCAAAGTATCTAGGCTTTAGAGAGAGCACTGGGTTCACCGAGACCCTTGCAGGACGAGACGGCCACGTGTACCTACAAAACCAGGAAATGGTTGTGCCGGAACTTGAACCCGTGTCTCTGTCCTCTGTCCTCTTTCATCTCCTTCTAACTTGCTGTCTGTATTTAGCCACATTCATTGACTAAGTGCTCCCTGAAGACCACAAATATCATTAATAAGGGCCTGTTGTCTACAGAAAAGTAAACTTGTTGCTTTGCTCACCACCATGTTTGAAGGACATCAGCGTGATCACCGCCGATAGGACGGAGGGTCAAATAGAAAGGAACACCAATTTCTAGACAGAGGCAGTTGGGAGCCAAGAGTGTATTGTGGAGTGACGTGTTTATTTGAGTGTCCAAACTTCCCTCTTTAGGTGGTTATTAGATCTTCTCAATCGTGAACATCATAAAACCCACTGATTTCATTGGCCCAGATGCTTATTATTACAGCAACTCAGTTGTTGAGGTGAGAGAAAATGAGAAGTATGTTGCTGCACCACTATATCTATCGCTGGGAACTGCTGAAACCAAACAAAAAGAATTCACGGTGGTCAGATAGGGCTATTTTCTGCTGACTGTCTCTGGGGACTCAAACAGAATCCATTTGTTTGATAGTTTGTTTTTCAGTTTCACTCGTGTAGGGTACTTGTCCACACACCTTCGGCTTGTAGTTTGTCTGTTGTCCTTGGATCTCAAGTGAGTCCCCTGTAAGTAAGCACGTAGGTGTTTTGAGTTTTTATCCCTTCTTTTAACCCTGTGTCTTTTGTTTGCAGCACTCAGTGCTTGAACTTTTATTCTGATGATTCCGAGCTGTACACTTATTGCACTTAAATAATATTTTATCATTAATCTACAATCACGAGAAGAACATTATTTTTACTATGCTCCCCCCTTCACCAAGTCCCCCCGAAAAACCTCTTCAGTCGCTGTCTATCAGCGTAGTGGAATGCTGTGGATCCCTTCACCAAGTCCGCCCCCACAGACCCGTTACAGTCGCTGTCCATCAGTGAGTAGTAAGATGCTATATGATCTCTACTAGTCTTCTCTGTGTTGTACAGTACTCCCCATGCACACCCGACCCCACGCATTATTCATGCTAATCCCAATTACCACTATTCTTTCTCCCCACACTTATCCCTCCCTTCAGACTCACCCTGCCTAGTCTTTTTCCCTTTGGTAACTTTTTGTCCACTCTCGGAATCTGTGAGAGTGCTTCTTTTTTTTCCTTCAGTTTCTCTTTGTTGTTATACTCCACACATGAGTGAAATCACTTGGTACTTGTCTTTCTCCACCTGGCCTATTTCTCTGAACGTACTACCATCTAGCTCCATCCACGTCACTGCAAATGGTAGTGTTTGCTTTCTTCTAAAGGCTGCTTACTGCAATTTTAAACTGGATTTCATTCTTCCTTTTTGTTTGTAGATTAGCTATGTTATTCACCATTCAACTCCTATTTATGTACAATAGCTTTGTGTCAATCGATATGTATCTGTATCTATCTGTCTAACGGTCTGTCTATCTATGTATCTATGTATGTAAGTATGTATGTATGTATCTATGGATCTACCTTTCTATCTATCTATCTATCTTCCTATCATCTATCTATGATGTCTATCATCTATCGGTCTATGTACCTATCTATCTTTCTTTCATCTGTCGTCTGTCTACCTATCTATCTATGAATCAATCAACTTTTTGTCTGCCCATCTATCCTTCTGTACAGAACAGTTAACAACATAGCTTATGTCTCTTTCCTACAATATGCTTCCAGAAATCTTGCAAGGTAGCTAAGCCATAAGGAGAGCACTGTGTTCACCGATACACTTTCAGGTAGAGTCAGCCGCGTGTGCTTACAAAACCAGTAAATGGAGGTGAAAGGACTTGAACCCGTATCTCTGTCCTCTGTCCTCTTATAATTCCTGCTCGCTTGGTGACTTTATTTAGCCACATTCAGTGAGTAAGTGATCCCCGAAGACCACAAGTATCCTTCGTCTGGGCCTGTTGTCGACAGAAAAGTGTACTTGGTTCTTTGCACACCACCATGTTTGAGGGACATTGGTGTGATCACTGCTGATAGGTGGAGGGACAAACATAAAGGAACACCTATTTCTGGACAGGAGCATTTGGAAATAAGAGTGTGTAGTGGAGTGAAGTGTTTATTTGAGGGTCCAAACGTCCCTCTTTAGATGGTTATTACTTCTTTACATTCGTGAACATCATAAAAAGCAATGATTTTAAAAGCGCAGACGCCTATTATTACAGCAATTCATTTGTTGAGGTGGGAGGAAATGAGAAGGAAGTTGCTGCACCACGAAATCTATGCCTGAGCACTGCTGAAACAAAACAAAAAAATTCACTGTGGCTAGATCGGGCTATTTTCTACTGACTCTCTCTGGGGACTCAAACAGAATCCATTTGTTTGTTTGTTTCTCAGTTTCACTTGTATAGGGTACCTGTCCCTGCCCCTTCAGCTTGTAGTTTGTCTGTGTCCTTGGATCTCAAGTGAGTCTCCAGAAAGGGAGCACGTAGGTGGTCTTGAGTTTTCATCAGTTCTTCTAACCCTGTGTCTTTTGATTGGAGCACTCAAAGCCTGTACTTTTATTCTGATATTTGAGAGCAGTGCTCTTACATCAGTTTGAAAATTTCTTTGTTCTCATTAATATAAAATCACATGCAGAACATTATGTTTTCCAGTCTACCCTCTTCAGCTAGTCCCCCCCAAATCCCAGTTACAGTCGCTGTCCGTCAGCATGTACTAAGATGCTGTAGAATCACTACATGTCTTCTCTGTGTTGTACAGCCCTACCAATAACCCCCCACACTACACATTAAACATGCTAATCCTAATGTCCCCATTCTTTTTCCTCGCCCTTATTACTCCCTTCCCACAAACGCTACCCAGTCACTTTCTCTTTGGTAACTGTTAGTCCACCTCGGGTACTGTGAGTCTGCTGATGTCTTTTCCTTCAGTTTTTCTTTGTTATCATACTCCACACATGAGTGAAATCATTTGGTAAATGTATTTCTCTGCCTGGCCTGTTTGACTGAGCATAATACCCTCTACCTCCATCCACGTTATTGCAAATGATAGGATTTGTTTTCTTCTTATGGCTGCTTACTGCACTTTTTAAACTGGATTTCATTCTTCTTTTTTGTTTGTAGTTTCACTATGTGCTTTCACCATTGCTCTCCTGGTAATGAGCAGTAGCTTTGTGTTAGTCGATATGTACCTATATCTATCTATCTGTCTGTCTATCTATTTATCAATCAATCAATCAACTTTTTGTCTGCCCATCTGTCCTTGTGTACAGAACAGTTAACCACATATCCTGTATCACTTTCCTACACTATGCTTCAAAAATCCTGCAAAGTATCTAGGCTTTAGAGAGAGCACTGGGTTCACCGAGACCCTTGCAGGACGAGACGGCCACGTGTACCTACAAAACCAGGAAATGGTTGTGCCGGAACTTGAACCCGTGTCTCTGTCCTCTGTCCTCTTTCATCTCCTTCTAACTTGCTGTCTGTATTTAGCCACATTCATTGACTAAGTGCTCCCTGAAGACCACAAATATCATTAATAAGGGCCTGTTGTCTACAGAAAAGTAAACTTGTTGCTTTGCTCACCACCATGTTTGAAGGACATCAGCGTGATCACCGCCGATAGGACGGAGGGTCAAATAGAAAGGAACACCAATTTCTAGACAGAGGCAGTTGGGAGCCAAGAGTGTATTGTGGAGTGACGTGTTTATTTGAGTGTCCAAACTTCCCTCTTTAGGTGGTTATTAGATCTTCTCAATCGTGAACATCATAAAACCCACTGATTTCATTGGCCCAGATGCTTATTATTACAGCAACTCAGTTGTTGAGGTGAGAGAAAATGAGAAGTATGTTGCTGCACCACTATATCTATCGCTGGGAACTGCTGAAACCAAACAAAAAGAATTCACGGTGGTCAGATAGGGCTATTTTCTGCTGACTGTCTCTGGGGACTCAAACAGAATCCATTTGTTTGATAGTTTGTTTTTCAGTTTCACTCGTGTAGGGTACTTGTCCACACACCTTCGGCTTGTAGTTTGTCTGTTGTCCTTGGATCTCAAGTGAGTCCCCTGTAAGTAAGCACGTAGGTGTTTTGAGTTTTTATCCCTTCTTTTAACCCTGTGTCTTTTGTTTGCAGCACTCAGTGCTTGAACTTTTATTCTGATGATTCCGAGCTGTACACTTATTGCACTTAAATAATATTTTATCATTAATCTACAATCACGAGAAGAACATTATTTTTACTATGCTCCCCCCTTCACCAAGTCCCCCCGAAAAACCTCTTCAGTCGCTGTCTATCAGCGTAGTGGAATGCTGTGGATCCCTTCACCAAGTCCGCCCCCACAGACCCGTTACAGTCGCTGTCCATCAGTGAGTAGTAAGATGCTATATGATCTCTACTAGTCTTCTCTGTGTTGTACAGTACTCCCCATGCACACCCGACCCCACGCATTATTCATGCTAATCCCAATTACCACTATTCTTTCTCCCCACACTTATCCCTCCCTTCAGACTCACCCTGCCTAGTCTTTTTCCCTTTGGTAACTTTTTGTCAACTCTCGGAATCTGTGAGAGTGCTTCTTTTTTTTCCTTCAGTTTCTCTTTGTTGTTATACTCCACACATGAGTGAAATCACTTGGTACTTGTCTTTCTCCACCTGGCCTATTTCTCTGAACGTACTACCGTCTAGCTCCATCCACGTCACTGCAAATGGTAGTGTTTGCTTTCTTCTAAAGGCTGCTTACTGCAATTTTAAACTGGATTTCATTCTTCCTTTTTGTTTGTAGATTAGCTATGTTATTCACCATTCAACTCCTATTTATGTACAATAGCTTTGTGTCAATCGATATGTATCTGTATCTATCTGTCTAACGGTCTGTCTATCTATGTATCTATGTATGTAAGTATGTATGTATGTATCTATGGATCTACCTTTCTATCTATCTATCTATCTTCCTATCATCTATCTATGATGTCTATCATCTATCGGTCTATGTACCTATCTATCTTTCTTTCATCTGTCGTCTGTCTACCTATCTATCTATGAATCAATCAACTTTTTGTCTGCCCATCTATCCTTCTGTACAGAACAGTTAACAACATAGCTTATGTCTCTTTCCTACAATATGCTTCCAGAAATCTTGCAAGGTAGCTAAGCCATAAGGAGAGCACTGTGTTCACCGATACACTTTCAGGTAGAGTCAGCCGCGTGTGCTTACAAAACCAGTAAATGGAGGTGAAAGGACTTGAACCCGTATCTCTGTCCTCTGTCCTCTTATAATTCCTGCTCGCTTGGTGACTTTATTTAGCCACATTCAGTGAGTAAGTGATCCCCGAAGACCACAAGTATCCTTCATCTGGGCCTGTTGTCGACAGAAAAGTGTACTTGGTTCTTTGCACACCACCATGTTTGAGGGACATTGGTGTGATCACTGCTGATAGGTGGAGGGACAAACATAAAGGAACACCTATTTCTGGACAGGAGCATTTGGAAATAAGAGTGTGTAGTGGAGTGAAGTGTTTATTTGAGGGTCCAAACGTCCCTCTTTAGATGGTTATTACTTCTTTACATTCGTGAACATCATAAAAAGCAATGATTTTAAAAGCGCAGACGCCTATTATTACAGCAATTCATTTGTTGAGGTGGGAGGAAATGAGAAGGAAGTTGCTGCACCACGAAATCTATGCCTGAGCACTGCTGAAACAAAACAAAAAAATTCACTGTGGCTAGATCGGGCTATTTTCTACTGACTCTCTCTGGGGACTCAAACAGAATCCATTTGTTTGTTTGTTTCTCAGTTTCACTTGTATAGGGTACCTGTCCCTGCCCCTTCAGCTTGTAGTTTGTCTGTGTCCTTGGATCTCAAGTGAGTCTCCAGAAAGGGAGCACGTAGGTGGTCTTGAGTTTTCATCAGTTCTTCTAACCCTGTGTCTTTTGATTGGAGCACTCAAAGCCTGTACTTTTATTCTGATATTTGAGAGCAGTGCTCTTACATCAGTTTGAAAATTTCTTTGTTCTCATTAATATAAAATCACATGCAGAACATTATGTTTTCCAGTCTACCCTCTTCAGCTAGTCCCCCCCAAATCCCAGTTACAGTCGCTGTCCGTCAGCATGTACTAAGATGCTGTAGAATCACTACATGTCTTCTCTGTGTTGTACAGCCCTACCAATAACCCCCCACACTACACATTAAACATGCTAATCCTAATGTCCCCATTCTTTTTCCTCGCCCTTATTACTCCCTTCCCACAAACGCTACCCAGTCACTTTCTCTTTGGTAACTGTTAGTCCACCTCGGGTACTGTGAGTCTGCTGATGTCTTTTCCTTCAGTTTTTCTTTGTTATCATACTCCACACATGAGTGAAATCATTTGGTAAATGTATTTCTCTGCCTGGCCTGTTTGACTGAGCATAATACCCTCTACCTCCATCCACGTTATTGCAAATGATAGGATTTGTTTTCTTCTTATGGCTGCTTACTGCACTTTTTAAACTGGATTTCATTCTTCTTTTTTGTTTGTAGTTTCACTATGTGCTTTCACCATTGCTCTCCTGGTAATGAGCAGTAGCTTTGTGTTAGTCGATATGTACCTATATCTATCTATCTGTCTGTCTATCTATTTATCAATCAATCAATCAACTTTTTGTCTGCCCATCTGTCCTTGTGTACAGAACAGTTAACCACATATCCTGTATCACTTTCCTACACTATGCTTCAAAAATCCTGCAAAGTATCTAGGCTGTAGAGAGAGCACTGGGTTCACCGAGACCCTTGCAGGACGAGACGGCCACGTGTACCTACAAAACCAGGAAATGGTTGTGCCGGAACTTGAACCCGTGTCTCTGTCCTCTGTCCTCTTTCATCTCCTTCTAACTTGCTGTCTGTATTTAGCCACATTCATTGACTAAGTGCTCCCTGAAGACCACAAATATCATTAATAAGGGCCTGTTGTCTACAGAAAAGTAAACTTGTTGCTTTGCTCACCACCATGTTTGAAGGACATCAGCGTGATCACCGCCGATAGGACGGAGGGTCAAATAGAAAGGAACACCAATTTCTAGACAGAGGCAGTTGGGAGCCAAGAGTGTATTGTGGAGTGACGTGTTTATTTGAGTGTCCAAACTTCCCTCTTTAGGTGGTTATTAGATCTTCTCAATCGTGAACATCATAAAACCCACTGATTTCATTGGCCCAGATGCTTATTATTACAGCAACTCAGTTGTTGAGGTGAGAGAAAATGAGAAGTATGTTGCTGCACCACTATATCTATCGCTGGGAACTGCTGAAACCAAACAAAAAGAATTCACGGTGGTCAGATAGGGCTATTTTCTGCTGACTGTCTCTGGGGACTCAAACAGAATCCATTTGTTTGATAGTTTGTTTTTCAGTTTCACTCGTGTAGGGTACTTGTCCACACACCTTCGGCTTGTAGTTTGTCTGTTGTCCTTGGATCTCAAGTGAGTCCCCTGTAAGTAAGCACGTAGGTGTTTTGAGTTTTTATCCCTTCTTTTAACCCTGTGTCTTTTGTTTGCAGCACTCAGTGCTTGAACTTTTATTCTGATGATTCCGAGCTGTACACTTATTGCACTTAAATAATATTTTATCATTAATCTACAATCACGAGAAGAACATTATTTTTACTATGCTCCCCCCTTCACCAAGTCCCCCCGAAAAACCTCTTCAGTCGCTGTCTATCAGCGTAGTGGAATGCTGTGGATCCCTTCACCAAGTCCGCCCCCACAGACCCGTTACAGTCGCTGTCCGTCAGTGAGTAGTAAGATGCTATATGATCTCTACTAGTCTTCTCTGTGTTGTACAGTACTCCCCATGCACACCCGACCCCACGCATTATTCATGCTAATCCCAATTACCACTATTCTTTCTCCCCACACTTATCCCTCCCTTCAGACTCACCCTGCCTAGTCTTTTTCCCTTTGGTAACTTTTTGTCAACTCTCGGAATCTGTGAGAGTGCTTCTCTTTTTTCCTTCAGTTTCTCTTTGTTGTTATACTCCACACATGAGTGAAATCACTTGGTACTTGTCTTTCTCCACCTGGCCTATTTCTCTGAACGTACTACCGTCTAGCTCCATCCACGTCACTGCAAATGGTAGTGTTTGCTTTCTTCTAAAGGCTGCTTACTGCAATTTTAAACTGGATTTCATTCTTCCTTTTTGTTTGTAGATTAGCTATGTTATTCACCATTCAACTCCTATTTATGTACAATAGCTTTGTGTCAATCGATATGTATCTGTATCTATCTGTCTAACGGTCTGTCTATCTATGTATCTATGTATGTAAGTATGTATGTATGTATCTATGGATCTACCTTTCTATCTATCTATCTATCTTCCTATCATCTATCTATGATGTCTATCATCTATCGGTCTATGTACCTATCTATCTTTCTTTCATCTGTCGTCTGTCTACCTATCTATCTATGAATCAATCAACTTTTTGTCTGCCCATCTATCCTTCTGTACAGAACAGTTAACAACATAGCTTATGTCTCTTTCCTACAATATGCTTCCAGAAATCTTGCAAGGTAGCTAAGCCATAAGGAGAGCACTGTGTTCACCGATACACTTTCAGGTAGAGTCAGCCGCGTGTGCTTACAAAACCAGTAAATGGAGGTGAAAGGACTTGAACCCGTATCTCTGTCCTCTGTCCTCTTATAATTCCTGCTCGCTTGGTGACTTTATTTAGCCACATTCAGTGAGTAAGTGATCCCCGAAGACCACAAGTATCCTTCGTCTGGGCCTGTTGTCGACAGAAAAGTGTACTTGGTTCTTTGCACACCACCATGTTTGAGGGACATTGGTGTGATCACTGCTGATAGGTGGAGGGACAAACATAAAGGAACACCTATTTCTGGACAGGAGCATTTGGAAATAAGAGTGTGTAGTGGAGTGAAGTGTTTATTTGAGGGTCCAAACGTCCCTCTTTAGATGGTTATTACTTCTTTACATTCGTGAACATCATAAAAAGCAATGATTTTAAAAGCGCAGACGCCTATTATTACAGCAATTCATTTGTTGAGGTGGGAGGAAATGAGAAGGAAGTTGCTGCACCACGAAATCTATGCCTGAGCACTGCTGAAACAAAACAAAAAAATTCACTGTGGCTAGATCGGGCTATTTTCTACTGACTCTCTCTGGGGACTCAAACAGAATCCATTTGTTTGTTTGTTTCTCAGTTTCACTTGTATAGGGTACCTGTCCCTGCCCCTTCAGCTTGTAGTTTGTCTGTGTCCTTGGATCTCAAGTGAGTCTCCAGAAAGGGAGCACGTAGGTGGTCTTGAGTTTTCATCAGTTCTTCTAACCCTGTGTCTTTTGATTGGAGCACTCAAAGCCTGTACTTTTATTCTGATATTTGAGAGCAGTGCTCTTACATCAGTTTGAAAATTTCTTTGTTCTCATTAATATAAAATCACATGCAGAACATTATGTTTTCCAGTCTACCCTCTTCAGCTAGTCCCCCCCAAATCCCAGTTACAGTCGCTGTCCGTCAGCATGTACTAAGATGCTGTAGAATCACTACATGTCTTCTCTGTGTTGTACAGCCCTACCAATAACCCCCCACACTACACATTAAACATGCTAATCCTAATGTCCCCATTCTTTTTCCTCGCCCTTATTACTCCCTTCCCACAAACGCTACCCAGTCACTTTCTCTTTGGTAACTGTTAGTCCACCTCGGGTACTGTGAGTCTGCTGATGTCTTTTCCTTCAGTTTTTCTTTGTTATCATACTCCACACATGAGTGAAATCATTTGGTAAATGTATTTCTCTGCCTGGCCTGTTTGACTGAGCATAATACCCTCTACCTCCATCCACGTTATTGCAAATGATAGGATTTGTTTTCTTCTTATGGCTGCTTACTGCACTTTTTAAACTGGATTTCATTCTTCTTTTTTGTTTGTAGTTTCGCTATGTGCTTTCACCAATGCTCTCCTGGTAATGAGCAGTAGCTTTGTGTTAGTCGATATGTACCTATATCTATCTATCTGTCTGTCTATCTATTTATCAATCAATCAATCAACTTTTTGTCTGCCCATCTGTCCTTGTGTACAGAACAGTTAACCACATATCCTGTATCACTTTCCTACACTATGCTTCAAAAAATCCTGCAAAGTATCTAGGCTGTAGAGAGAGCACTGGGTTCACCGAGACCCTTGCAGGACGAGACGGCCACGTGTACCTACAAAACCAGGAAATGGTTGTGCCGGAACTTGAACCCGTGTCTCTGTCCTCTGTCCTCTTTCATCTCCTTCTAACTTGCTGTCTGTATTTAGCCACATTCATTGACTAAGTGCTCCCTGAAGACCACAAATATCATTAATAAGGGCCTGTTGTCTACAGAAAAGTAAACTTGTTGCTTTGCTCACCACCATGTTTGAAGGACATCAGCGTGATCACCGCCGATAGGACGGAGGGTCAAATAGAAAGGAACACCAATTTCTAGACAGAGGCAGTTGGGAGCCAAGAGTGTATTGTGGAGTGACGTGTTTATTTGAGTGTCCAAACTTCCCTCTTTAGGTGGTTATTAGATCTTCTCAATCGTGAACATCATAAAACCCACTGATTTCATTGGCCCAGATGCTTATTATTACAGCAACTCAGTTGTTGAGGTGAGAGAAAATGAGAAGTATGTTGCTGCACCACTATATCTATCGCTGGGAACTGCTGAAACCAAACAAAAAGAATTCACGGTGGTCAGATAGGGCTATTTTCTGCTGACTGTCTCTGGGGACTCAAACAGAATCCATTTGTTTGATAGTTTGTTTTTCAGTTTCACTCGTGTAGGGTACTTGTCCACACACCTTCGGCTTGTAGTTTGTCTGTTGTCCTTGGATCTCAAGTGAGTCCCCTCTAAGTAAGCACGTAGGTGTTTTGAGTTTTTATCCCTTCTTTTAACCCTGTGTCTTTTGTTTGCAGCACTCAGTGCTTGAACTTTTATTCTGATGATTCCGAGCTGTACACTTATTGCACTTAAATAATATTTTATCATTAATCTACAATCACGAGAAGAACATTATTTTTACTATGCTCCCCCCTTCACCAAGTCCCCCCGAAAAACCTCTTCAGTCGCTGTCTATCAGCGTAGTGGAATGCTGTGGATCCCTTCACCAAGTCCGCCCCCACAGACCCGTTACAGTCGCTGTCCATCAGTGAGTAGTAAGATGCTATATGATCTCTACTAGTCTTCTCTGTGTTGTACAGTACTCCCCATGCACACCCGACCCCACGCATTATTCATGCTAATCCCAATTACCACTATTCTTTCTCCCCACACTTATCCCTCCCTTCAGACTCACCCTGCCTAGTCTTTTTCCCTTTGGTAACTTTTTGTCAACTCTCGGAATCTGTGAGAGTGCTTCTTTTTTTTCCTTCAGTTTCTCTTTGTTGTTATACTCCACACATGAGTGAAATCACTTGGTACTTGTCTTTCTCCACCTGGCCTATTTCTCTGAACGTACTACCATCTAGCTCCATCCACGTCACTGCAAATGGTAGTGTTTGCTTTCTTCTAAAGGCTGCTTACTGCAATTTTAAACTGGATTTCATTCTTCCTTTTTGTTTGTAGATTAGCTATGTTATTCACCATTCAACTCCTATTTATGTACAATAGCTTTGTGTCAATCGATATGTATCTGTATCTATCTGTCTAACGGTCTGTCTATCTATGTATCTATGTATGTAAGTATGTATGTATGTATCTATGGATCTACCTTTCTATCTATCTATCTATCTTCCTATCATCTATCTATGATGTCTATCATCTATCGGTCTATGTACCTATCTATCTTTCTTTCATCTGTCGTCTGTCTACCTATCTATCTATGAATCAATCACCTTTTTGTCTGCCCATCTATCCTTCTGTACAGAACAGTTAACAACATAGCTTATGTCTCTTTCCTACAATATGCTTCCAGAAATCTTGCAAGGTAGCTAAGCCATAAGGAGAGCACTGTGTTCACCGATACACTTTCAGGTAGAGTCAGCCGCGTGTGCTTACAAAACCAGTAAATGGAGGTGAAAGGACTTGAACCCGTATCTCTGTCCTCTGTCCTCTTATAATTCCTGCTCGCTTGGTGACTTTATTTAGCCACATTCAGTGAGTAAGTGATCCCCGAAGACCACAAGTATCCTTCGTCTGGGCCTGTTGTCGACAGAAAAGTGTACTTGGTTCTTTGCACACCACCATGTTTGAGGGACATTGGTGTGATCACTGCTGATAGGTGGAGGGACAAACATAAAGGAACACCTATTTCTGGACAGGAGCATTTGGAAATAAGAGTGTGTAGTGGAGTGAAGTGTTTATTTGAGGGTCCAAACGTCCCTCTTTAGATGGTTATTACTTCTTTACATTCGTGAACATCATAAAAAGCAATGATTTTAAAAGCGCAGACGCCTATTATTACAGCAATTCATTTGTTGAGGTGGGAGGAAATGAGAAGGAAGTTGCTGCACCACGAAATCTATGCCTGAGCACTGCTGAAACAAAACAAAAAAATTCACTGTGGCTAGATCGGGCTATTTTCTACTGACTCTCTCTGGGGACTCAAACAGAATCCATTTGTTTGTTTGTTTCTCAGTTTCACTTGTATAGGGTACCTGTCCCTGCCCCTTCAGCTTGTAGTTTGTCTGTGTCCTTGGATCTCAAGTGAGTCTCCAGAAAGGGAGCACGTAGGTGGTCTTGAGTTTTCATCAGTTCTTCTAACCCTGTGTCTTTTGATTGGAGCACACAAAGCCTGTACTTTTATTCTGATATTTGAGAGCAGTGCTCTTACATCAGTTTGAAAATTTCTTTGTTCTCATTAATATAAAATCACATGCAGAACATTATGTTTTCCAGTCTACCCTCTTCAGCTAGTCCCCCCCAAATCCCAGTTACAGTCGCTGTCCGTCAGCATGTACTAAGATGCTGTAGAATCACTACATGTCTTCTCTGTGTTGTACAGCCCTACCAATAACCCCCCACACTACACATTAAACATGCTAATCCTAATGTCCCCATTCTTTTTCCTCGCCCTTATTACTCCCTTCCCACAAACGCTACCCAGTCACTTTCTCTTTGGTAACTGTTAGTCCACCTCGGGTACTGTGAGTCTGCTGATGTCTTTTCCTTCAGTTTTTCTTTGTTATCATACTCCACACATGAGTGAAATCATTTGGTAAATGTATTTCTCTGCCTGGCCTGTTTGACTGAGCATAATACCCTCTACCTCCATCCACGTTATTGCAAATGATAGGATTTGTTTTCTTCTTATGGCTGCTTACTGCACTTTTTAAACTGGATTTCATTCTTCTTTTTTGTTTGTAGTTTCACTATGTGCTTTCACCATTGCTCTCCTGGTAATGAGCAGTAGCTTTGTGTTAGTCGATATGTACCTATATCTATCTATCTGTCTGTCTATCTATTTATCAATCAATCAATCAACTTTTTGTCTGCCCATCTGTCCTTGTGTACAGAACAGTTAACCACATATCCTGTATCACTTTCCTACACTATGCTTCAAAAATCCTGCAAAGTATCTAGGCTTTAGAGAGAGCACTGGGTTCACCGAGACCCTTGCAGGACGAGACGGCCACGTGTACCTACAAAACCAGGAAATGGTTGTGCCGGAACTTGAACCCGTGTCTCTGTCCTCTGTCCTCTTTCATCTCCTTCTAACTTGCTGTCTGTATTTAGCCACATTCATTGACTAAGTGCTCCCTGAAGACCACAAATATCATTAATAAGGGCCTGTTGTCTACAGAAAAGTAAACTTGTTGCTTTGCTCACCACCATGTTTGAAGGACATCAGCGTGATCACCGCCGATAGGACGGAGGGTCAAATAGAAAGGAACACCAATTTCTAGACAGAGGCAGTTGGGAGCCAAGAGTGTATTGTGGAGTGACGTGTTTATTTGAGTGTCCAAACTTCCCTCTTTAGGTGGTTATTAGATCTTCTCAATCGTGAACATCATAAAACCCACTGATTTCATTGGCCCAGATGCTTATTATTACAGCAACTCAGTTGTTGAGGTGAGAGAAAATGAGAAGTATGTTGCTGCACCACTATATCTATCGCTGGGAACTGCT
Organism: Manis pentadactyla; assembly: GCF_030020395.1. Classification (NCBI taxonomy): domain Eukaryota; kingdom Metazoa; phylum Chordata; class Mammalia; order Pholidota; family Manidae; genus Manis; species Manis pentadactyla. The sequence continues at coordinate 383,568 of NW_026644625.1, forward strand.
GAAACCAAACAAAAAGAATTCACGGTGGTCAGATAGGGCTATTTTCTGCTGACTGTCTCTGGGGACTCAAACAGAATCCATTTGTTTGATAGTTTGTTTTTCAGTTTCACTCGTGTAGGGTACTTGTCCACACACCTTCGGCTTGTAGTTTGTCTGTTGTCCTTGGATCTCAAGTGAGTCCCCTGTAAGTAAGCACGTAGGTGTTTTGAGTTTTTATCCCTTCTTTTAACCCTGTGTCTTTTGTTTGCAGCACTCAGTGCTTGAACTTTTATTCTGATGATTCCGAGCTGTACACTTATTGCACTTAAATAATATTTTATCATTAATCTACAATCACGAGAAGAACATTATTTTTACTATGCTCCCCCCTTCACCAAGTCCCCCCGAAAAACCTCTTCAGTCGCTGTCTATCAGCGTAGTGGAATGCTGTGGATCCCTTCACCAAGTCCGCCCCCACAGACCCGTTACAGTCGCTGTCCATCAGTGAGTAGTAAGATGCTATATGATCTCTACTAGTCTTCTCTGTGTTGTACAGTACTCCCCATGCACACCCGACCCCACGCATTATTCATGCTAATCCCAATTACCACTATTCTTTCTTCCCACACTTATCCCTCCCTTCAGACTCACCCTGCCTAGTCTTTTTCCCTTTGGTAACTTTTTGTCAACTCTCGGAATCTGTGAGAGTGCTTCTTTTTTTTCCTTCAGTTTCTCTTTGTTGTTATACTCCACACATGAGTGAAATCACTTGGTACTTGTCTTTCTCCACCTGGCCTATTTCTCTGAACGTACTACCGTCTAGCTCCATCCACGTCACTGCAAATGGTAGTGTTTGCTTTCTTCTAAAGGCTGCTTACTGCAATTTTAAACTGGATTTCATTCTTCCTTTTTGTTTGTAGATTAGCTATGTTATTCACCATTCAACTCCTATTTATGTACAATAGCTTTGTGTCAATCGATATGTATCTGTATCTATCTGTCTAACGGTCTGTCTATCTATGTATCTATGTATGTAAGTATGTATGTATGTATCTATGGATCTACCTTTCTATCTATCTATCTATCTTCCTATCATCTATCTATGATGTCTATCATCTATCGGTCTATGTACCTATCTATCTTTCTTTCATCTGTCGTCTGTCTACCTATCTATCTATGGATCAATCAACTTTTTGTCTGCCCATCTATCCTTCTGTACAGAACAGTTAACAACATAGCTTATGTCTCTTTCCTACAATATGCTTCCAGAAATCTTGCAAGGTAGCTAAGCCATAAGGAGAGCACTGTGTTCACCGATACACTTTCAGGTAGAGTCAGCCGCGTGTGCTTACAAAACCAGTAAATGGAGGTGAAAGGACTTGAACCCGTATCTCTGTCCTCTGTCCTCTTATAATTCCTGCTCGCTTGGTGACTTTATTTAGCCACATTCAGTGAGTAAGTGATCCCCGAAGACCACAAGTATCCTTCGTCTGGGCCTGTTGTCGACAGAAAAGTGTACTTGGTTCTTTGCACACCACCATGTTTGAGGGACATTGGTGTGATCACTGCTGATAGGTGGAGGGACAAACATAAAGGAACACCTATTTCTGGACAGGAGCATTTGGAAATAAGAGTGTGTAGTGGAGTGAAGTGTTTATTTGAGGGTCCAAACGTCCCTCTTTAGATGGTTATTACTTCTTTACATTCGTGAACATCATAAAAAGCAATGATTTTAAAAGCGCAGACGCCTATTATTACAGCAATTCATTTGTTGAGGTGGGAGGAAATGAGAAGGAAGTTGCTGCACCACGAAATCTATGCCTGAGCACTGCTGAAACAAAACAAAAAAATTCACTGTGGCTAGATCGGGCTATTTTCTACTGACTCTCTCTGGGGACTCAAACAGAATCCATTTGTTTGTTTGTTTCTCAGTTTCACTTGTATAGGGTACCTGTCCCTGCCCCTTCAGCTTGTAGTTTGTCTGTGTCCTTGGATCTCAAGTGAGTCTCCAGAAAGGGAGCACGTAGGTGGTCTTGAGTTTTCATCAGTTCTTCTAACCCTGTGTCTTTTGATTGGAGCACTCAAAGCCTGTACTTTTATTCTGATATTTGAGAGCAGTGCTCTTACATCAGTTTGAAAATTTCTTTGTTCTCATTAATATAAAATCACATGCAGAACATTATGTTTTCCAGTCTACCCTCTTCAGCTAGTCCCCCCCAAATCCCAGTTACAGTCGCTGTCCGTCAGCATGTACTAAGATGCTGTAGAATCACTACATGTCTTCTCTGTGTTGTACAGCCCTACCAATAACCCCCCACACTACACATTAAACATGCTAATCCTAATGTCCCCATTCTTTTTCCTCGCCCTTATTACTCCCTTCCCACAAACGCTACCCAGTCACTTTCTCTTTGGTAACTGTTAGTCCACCTCGGGTACTGTGAGTCTGCTGATGTCTTTTCCTTCAGTTTTTCTTTGTTATCATACTCCACACATGAGTGAAATCATTTGGTAAATGTATTTCTCTGCCTGGCCTGTTTGACTGAGCATAATACCCTCTACCTCCATCCACGTTATTGCAAATGATAGGATTTGTTTTCTTCTTATGGCTGCTTACTGCACTTTTTAAACTGGATTTCATTCTTCTTTTTTGTTTGTAGTTTCACTATGTGCTTTCACCATTGCTCTCCTGGTAATGAGCAGTAGCTTTGTGTTAGTCGATATGTACCTATATCTATCTATCTGTCTGTCTATCTATTTATCAATCAATCAATCAACTTTTTGTCTGCCCATCTGTCCTTGTGTACAGAACAGTTAACCACATATCCTGTATCACTTTCCTACACTATGCTTCAAAAATCCTGCAAAGTATCTAGGCTTTAGAGAGAGCACTGGGTTCACCGAGACCCTTGCAGGACGAGACGGCCACGTGTACCTACAAAACCAGGAAATGGTTGTGCCGGAACTTGAACCCGTGTCTCTGTCCTCTGTCCTCTTTCATCTCCTTCTAACTTGCTGTCTGTATTTAGCCACATTCATTGACTAAGTGCTCCCTGAAGACCACAAATATCATTAATAAGGGCCTGTTGTCTACAGAAAAGTAAACTTGTTGCTTTGCTCACCACCATGTTTGAAGGACATCAGCGTGATCACCGCCGATAGGACGGAGGGTCAAATAGAAAGGAACACCAATTTCTAGACAGAGGCAGTTGGGAGCCAAGAGTGTATTGTGGAGTGACGTGTTTATTTGAGTGTCCAAACTTCCCTCTTTAGGTGGTTATTAGATCTTCTCAATCGTGAACATCATAAAACCCACTGATTTCATTGGCCCAGATGCTTATTATTACAGCAACTCAGTTGTTGAGGTGAGAGAAAATGAGAAGTATGTTGCTGCACCACTATATCTATCGCTGGGAACTGCTGAAACCAAACAAAAAGAATTCACGGTGGTCAGATAGGGCTATTTTCTGCTGACTGTCTCTGGGGACTCAAACAGAATCCATTTGTTTGATAGTTTGTTTTTCAGTTTCACTCGTGTAGGGTACTTGTCCACACACCTTCGGCTTGTAGTTTGTCTGTTGTCCTTGGATCTCAAGTGAGTCCCCTGTAAGTAAGCACGTAGGTGTTTTGAGTTTTTATCCCTTCTTTTAACCCTGTGTCTTTTGTTTGCAGCACTCAGTGCTTGAACTTTTATTCTGATGATTCCGAGCTGTACACTTATTGCACTTAAATAATATTTTATCATTAATCTACAATCACGAGAAGAACATTATTTTTACTATGCTCCCCCCTTCACCAAGTCCCCCCGAAAAACCTCTTCAGTCGCTGTCTATCAGCGTAGTGGAATGCTGTGGATCCCTTCACCAAGTCCGCCCCCACAGACCCGTTACAGTCGCTGTCCGTCAGTGAGTAGTAAGATGCTATATGATCTCTACTAGTCTTCTCTGTGTTGTACAGTACTCCCCATGCACACCCGACCCCACGCATTATTCATGCTAATCCCAATTACCACTATTCTTTCTCCCCACACTTATCCCTCCCTTCAGACTCACCCTGCCTAGTCTTTTTCCCTTTGGTAACTTTTTGTCAACTCTCGGAATCTGTGAGAGTGCTTCTTTTTTTTCCTTCAGTTTCTCTTTGTTGTTATACTCCACACATGAGTGAAATCACTTGGTACTTGTCTTTCTCCACCTGGCCTATTTCTCTGAACGTACTACCGTCTAGCTCCATCCACGTCACTGCAAATGGTAGTGTTTGCTTTCTTCTAAAGGCTGCTTACTGCAATTTTAAACTGGATTTCATTCTTCCTTTTTGTTTGTAGATTAGCTATGTTATTCACCATTCAACTCCTATTTATGTACAATAGCTTTGTGTCAATCGATATGTATCTGTATCTATCTGTCTAACGGTCTGTCTATCTATGTATCTATGTATGTAAGTATGTATGTATGTATCTATGGATCTACCTTTCTATCTATCTATCTATCTTCCTATCATCTATCTATGATGTCTATCATCTATCGGTCTATGTACCTATCTATCTTTCTTTCATCTGTCGTCTGTCTACCTATCTATCTATGAATCAATCAACTTTTTGTCTGCCCATCTATCCTTCTGTACAGAACAGTTAACAACATAGCTTATGTCTCTTTCCTACAATATGCTTCCAGAAATCTTGCAAGGTAGCTAAGCCATAAGGAGAGCACTGTGTTCACCGATACACTTTCAGGTAGAGTCAGCCGCGTGTGCTTACAAAACCAGTAAATGGAGGTGAAAGGACTTGAACCCGTATCTCTGTCCTCTGTCCTCTTATAATTCCTGCTCGCTTGGTGACTTTATTTAGCCACATTCAGTGAGTAAGTGATCCCCGAAGACCACAAGTATCCTTCGTCTGGGCCTGTTGTCGACAGAAAAGTGTACTTGGTTCTTTGCACACCACCATGTTTGAGGGACATTGGTGTGATCACTGCTGATAGGTGGAGGGACAAACATAAAGGAACACCTATTTCTGGACAGGAGCATTTGGAAATAAGAGTGTGTAGTGGAGTGAAGTGTTTATTTGAGGGTCCAAACGTCCCTCTTTAGATGGTTATTACTTCTTTACATTCGTGAACATCATAAAAAGCAATGATTTTAAAAGCGCAGACGCCTATTATTACAGCAATTCATTTGTTGAGGTGGGAGGAAATGAGAAGGAAGTTGCTGCACCACGAAATCTATGCCTGAGCACTGCTGAAACAAAACAAAAAAATTCACTGTGGCTAGATCGGGCTATTTTCTACTGACTCTCTCTGGGGACTCAAACAGAATCCATTTGTTTGTTTGTTTCTCAGTTTCACTTGTATAGGGTACCTGTCCCTGCCCCTTCAGCTTGTAGTTTGTCTGTGTCCTTGGATCTCAAGTGAGTCTCCAGAAAGGGAGCACGTAGGTGGTCTTGAGTTTTCATCAGTTCTTCTAACCCTGTGTCTTTTGATTGGAGCACTCAAAGCCTGTACTTTTATTCTGATATTTGAGAGCAGTGCTCTTACATCAGTTTGAAAATTTCTTTGTTCTCATTAATATAAAATCACATGCAGAACATTATGTTTTCCAGTCTACCCTCTTCAGCTAGTCCCTCCCAAATCCCAGTTACAGTCGCTGTCCGTCAGCATGTACTAAGATGCTGTAGAATCACTACATGTCTTCTCTGTGTTGTACAGCCCTACCAATAACCCCCCACACTACACATTAAACATGCTAATCCTAATGTCCCCATTCTTTTTCCTCGCCCTTATTACTCCCTTCCCACAAACGCTACCCAGTCACTTTCTCTTTGGTAACTGTTAGTCCACCTCGGGTACTGTGAGTCTGCTGATGTCTTTTCCTTCAGTTTTTCTTTGTTATCATACTCCACACATGAGTGAAATCATTTGGTAAATGTATTTCTCTGCCTGGCCTGTTTGACTGAGCATAATACCCTCTACCTCCATCCACGTTATTGCAAATGATAGGATTTGTTTTCTTCTTATGGCTGCTTACTGCACTTTTTAAACTGGATTTCATTCTTCTTTTTTGTTTGTAGTTTCACTATGTGCTTTCACCATTGCTCTCCTGGTAATGAGCAGTAGCTTTGTGTTAGTCGATATGTACCTATATCTATCTATCTGTCTGTCTATCTATTTATCAATCAATCAATCAACTTTTTGTCTGCCCATCTGTCCTTGTGTACAGAACAGTTAACCACATATCCTGTATCACTTTCCTACACTATGCTTCAAAAATCCTGCAAAGTATCTAGGCTTTAGAGAGAGCACTGGGTTCACCGAGACCCTTGCAGGACGAGACGGCCACGTGTACCTACAAAACCAGGAAATGGTTGTGCCGGAACTTGAACCCGTGTCTCTGTCCTCTGTCCTCTTTCATCTCCTTCTAACTTGCTGTCTGTATTTAGCCACATTCATTGACTAAGTGCTCCCTGAAGACCACAAATATCATTAATAAGGGCCTGTTGTCTACAGAAAAGTAAACTTGTTGCTTTGCTCACCACCATGTTTGAAGGACATCAGCGTGATCACCGCCGATAGGACGGAGGGTCAAATAGAAAGGAACACCAATTTCTAGACAGAGGCAGTTGGGAGCCAAGAGTGTATTGTGGAGTGACGTGTTTATTTGAGTGTCCAAACTTCCCTCTTTAGGTGGTTATTAGATCTTCTCAATCGTGAACATCATAAAACCCACTGATTTCATTGGCCCAGATGCTTATTATTACAGCAACTCAGTTGTTGAGGTGAGAGAAAATGAGAAGTATGTTGCTGCACCACTATATCTATCGCTGGGAACTGCTGAAACCAAACAAAAAGAATTCACGGTGGTCAGATAGGGCTATTTTCTGCTGACTGTCTCTGGGGACTCAAACAGAATCCATTTGTTTGATAGTTTGTTTTTCAGTTTCACTCGTGTAGGGTACTTGTCCACACACCTTCGGCTTGTAGTTTGTCTGTTGTCCTTGGATCTCAAGTGAGTCCCCTGTAAGTAAGCACGTAGGTGTTTTGAGTTTTTATCCCTTCTTTTAACCCTGTGTCTTTTGTTTGCAGCACTCAGTGCTTGAACTTTTATTCTGATGATTCCGAGCTGTACACTTATTGCACTTAAATAATATTTTATCATTAATCTACAATCACGAGAAGAACATTATTTTTACTATGCTCCCCCCTTCACCAAGTCCCCCCGAAAAACCTCTTCAGTCGCTGTCTATCAGCGTAGTGGAATGCTGTGGATCCCTTCACCAAGTCCGCCCCCACAGACCCGTTACAGTCGCTGTCCGTCAGTGAGTAGTAAGATGCTATATGATCTCTACTAGTCTTCTCTGTGTTGTACAGTACTCCCCATGCACACCCGACCCCACGCATTATTCATGCTAATCCCAATTACCACTATTCTTTCTCCCCACACTTATCCCTCCCTTCAGACTCACCCTGCCTAGTCTTTTTCCCTTTGGTAACTTTTTGTCAACTCTCGGAATCTGTGAGAGTGCTTCTTTTTTTTCCTTCAGTTTCTCTTTGTTGTTATACTCCACACATGAGTGAAATCACTTGGTACTTGTCTTTCTCCACCTGGCCTATTTCTCTGAACGTACTACCGTCTAGCTCCATCCACGTCACTGCAAATGGTAGTGTTTGCTTTCTTCTAAAGGCTGCTTACTGCAATTTTAAACTGGATTTCATTCTTCCTTTTTGTTTGTAGATTAGCTATGTTATTCACCATTCAACTCCTATTTATGTACAATAGCTTTGTGTCAATCGATATGTATCTGTATCTATCTGTCTAACGGTCTGTCTATCTATGTATCTATGTATGTAAGTATGTATGTATGTATCTATGGATCTACCTTTCTATCTATCTATCTATCTTCCTATCATCTATCTATGATGTCTATCATCTATCGGTCTATGTACCTATCTATCTTTCTTTCATCTGTCGTCTGTCTACCTATCTATCTATGAATCAATCAACTTTTTGTCTGCCCATCTATCCTTCTGTACAGAACAGTTAACAACATAGCTTATGTCTCTTTCCTACAATATGCTTCCAGAAATCTTGCAAGGTAGCTAAGCCATAAGGAGAGCACTGTGTTCACCGATACACTTTCAGGTAGAGTCAGCCGCGTGTGCTTACAAAACCAGTAAATGGAGGTGAAAGGACTTGAACCCGTATCTCTGTCCTCTGTCCTCTTATAATTCCTGCTCGCTTGGTGACTTTATTTAGCCACATTCAGTGAGTAAGTGATCCCCGAAGACCACAAGTATCCTTCGTCTGGGCCTGTTGTCGACAGAAAAGTGTACTTGGTTCTTTGCACACCACCATGTTTGAGGGACATTGGTGTGATCACTGCTGATAGGTGGAGGGACAAACATAAAGGAACACCTATTTCTGGACAGGAGCATTTGGAAATAAGAGTGTGTAGTGGAGTGAAGTGTTTATTTGAGGGTCCAAACGTCCCTCTTTAGATGGTTATTACTTCTTTACATTCGTGAACATCATAAAAAGCAATGATTTTAAAAGCGCAGACGCCTATTATTACAGCAATTCATTTGTTGAGGTGGGAGGAAATGAGAAGGAAGTTGCTGCACCACGAAATCTATGCCTGAGCACTGCTGAAACAAAACAAAAAAATTCACTGTGGCTAGATCGGGCTATTTTCTACTGACTCTCTCTGGGGACTCAAACAGAATCCATTTGTTTGTTTGTTTCTCAGTTTCACTTGTATAGGGTACCTGTCCCTGCCCCTTCAGCTTGTAGTTTGTCTGTGTCCTTGGATCTCAAGTGAGTCTCCAGAAAGGGAGCACGTAGGTGGTCTTGAGTTTTCATCAGTTCTTCTAACCCTGTGTCTTTTGATTGGAGCACTCAAAGCCTGTACTTTTATTCTGATATTTGAGAGCAGTGCTCTTACATCAGTTTGAAAATTTCTTTGTTCTCATTAATATAAAATCACATGCAGAACATTATGTTTTCCAGTCTACCCTCTTCAGCTAGTCCCTCCCAAATCCCAGTTACAGTCGCTGTCCGTCAGCATGTACTAAGATGCTGTAGAATCACTACATGTCTTCTCTGTGTTGTACAGCCCTACCAATAACCCCCCACACTACACATTAAACATGCTAATCCTAATGTCCCCATTCTTTTTCCTCGCCCTTATTACTCCCTTCCCACAAACGCTACCCAGTCACTTTCTCTTTGGTAACTGTTAGTCCACCTCGGGTACTGTGAGTCTGCTGATGTCTTTTCCTTCAGTTTTTCTTTGTTATCATACTCCACACATGAGTGAAATCATTTGGTAAATGTATTTCTCTGCCTGGCCTGTTTGACTGAGCATAATACCCTCTACCTCCATCCACGTTATTGCAAATGATAGGATTTGTTTTCTTCTTATGGCTGCTTACTGCACTTTTTAAACTGGATTTCATTCTTCTTTTTTGTTTGTAGTTTCACTATGTGCTTTCACCATTGCTCTCCTGGTAATGAGCAGTAGCTTTGTGTTAGTCGATATGTACCTATATCTATCTATCTGTCTGTCTATCTATTTATCAATCAATCAATCAACTTTTTGTCTGCCCATCTGTCCTTGTGTACAGAACAGTTAACCACATATCCTGTATCACTTTCCTACACTATGCTTCAAAAATCCTGCAAAGTATCTAGGCTTTAGAGAGAGCACTGGGTTCACAGAGACCCTTGCAGGACGAGACGGCCACGTGTACCTACAAAACCAGGAAATGGTTGTGCCGGAACTTGATCCCGTGTCTCTGTCCTCTGTCCTCTTTCATCTCCTTCTAACTTGCTGTCTGTATTTAGCCACATTCATTGACTAAGTGCTCCCTGAAGACCACAAATATCATTAATAAGGGCCTGTTGTCTACAGAAAAGTAAACTTGTTGCTTTGCTCACCACCATGTTTGAAGGACATCAGCGTGATCACCGCCGATAGGACGGAGGGTCAAATAGAAAGGAACACCAATTTCTAGACAGAGGCAGTTGGGAGCCAAGAGTGTATTGTGGAGTGACGTGTTTATTTGAGTGTCCAAACTTCCCTCTTTAGGTGGTTATTAGATCTTCTCAATCGTGAACATCATAAAACCCACTGATTTCATTGGCCCAGATGCTTATTATTACAGCAACTCAGTTGTTGAGGTGAGAGAAAATGAGAAGTATGTTGCTGCACCACTATATCTATCGCTGGGAACTGCTGAAACCAAACAAAAAGAATTCACGGTGGTCAGATAGGGCTATTTTCTGCTGACTGTCTCTGGGGACTCAAACAGAATCCATTTGTTTGATAGTTTGTTTTTCAGTTTCACTCGTGTAGGGTACTTGTCCACACACCTTCGGCTTGTAGTTTGTCTGTTGTCCTTGGATCTCAAGTGAGTCCCCTGTAAGTAAGCACGTAGGTGTTTTGAGTTTTTATCCCTTCTTTTAACCCTGTGTCTTTTGTTTGCAGCACTCAGTGCTTGAACTTTTATTCTGATGATTCCGAGCTGTACACTTATTGCACTTAAATAATATTTTATCATTAATCTACAATCACGAGAAGAACATTATTTTTACTATGCTCCCCCCTTCACCAAGTCCCCCCGAAAAACCTCTTCAGTCGCTGTCTATCAGCGTAGTGGAATGCTGTGGATCCCTTCACCAAGTCCGCCCCCACAGACCCGTTACAGTCGCTGTCCGTCAGTGAGTAGTAAGATGCTATATGATCTCTACTAGTCTTCTCTGTGTTGTACAGTACTCCCCATGCACACCCGACCCCACGCATTATTCATGCTAATCCCAATTACCACTATTCTTTCTCCCCACACTTATCCCTCCCTTCAGACTCACCCTGCCTAGTCTTTTTCCCTTTGGTAACTTTTTGTCAACTCTCGGAATCTGTGAGAGTGCTTCTTTTTTTTCCTTCAGTTTCTCTTTGTTGTTATACTCCACACATGAGTGAAATCACTTGGTACTTGTCTTTCTCCACCTGGCCTATTTCTCTGAACGTACTACCGTCTAGCTCCATCCACGTCACTGCAAATGGTAGTGTTTGCTTTCTTCTAAAGGCTGCTTACTGCAATTTTAAACTGGATTTCATTCTTCCTTTTTGTTTGTAGATTAGCTATGTTATTCACCATTCAACTCCTATTTATGTACAATAGCTTTGTGTCAATCGATATGTATCTGTATCTATCTGTCTAACGGTCTGTCTATCTATGTATCTATGTATGTAAGTATGTATGTATGTATCTATGGATCTACCTTTCTATCTATCTATCTATCTTCCTATCATCTATCTATGATGTCTATCATCTATCGGTCTATGTACCTATCTATCTTTCTTTCATCTGTCGTCTGTCTACCTATCTATCTATGAATCAATCAACTTTTTGTCTGCCCATCTATCCTTCTGTACAGAACAGTTAACAACATAGCTTATGTCTCTTTCCTACAATATGCTTCCAGAAATCTTGCAAGGTAGCTAAGCCATAAGGAGAGCACTGTGTTCACCGATACACTTTCAGGTAGAGTCAGCCGCGTGTGCTTACAAAACCAGTAAATGGAGGTGAAAGGACTTGAACCCGTATCTCTGTCCTCTGTCCTCTTATAATTCCTGCTCGCTTGGTGACTTTATTTAGCCACATTCAGTGAGTAAGTGATCCCCGAAGACCACAAGTATCCTTCGTCTGGGCCTGTTGTCGACAGAAAAGTGTACTTGGTTCTTTGCACACCACCATGTTTGAGGGACATTGGTGTGATCACTGCTGATAGGTGGAGGGACAAACATAAAGGAACACCTATTTCTGGACAGGAGCATTTGGAAATAAGAGTGTGTAGTGGAGTGAAGTGTTTATTTGAGGGTCCAAACGTCCCTCTTTAGATGGTTATTACTTCTTTACATTCGTGAACATCATAAAAAGCAATGATTTTAAAAGCGCAGACGCCTATTATTACAGCAATTCATTTGTTGAGGTGGGAGGAAATGAGAAGGAAGTTGCTGCACCACGAAATCTATGCCTGAGCACTGCTGAAACAAAACAAAAAAATTCACTGTGGCTAGATCGGGCTATTTTCTACTGACTCTCTCTGGGGACTCAAACAGAATCCATTTGTTTGTTTGTTTCTCAGTTTCACTTGTATAGGGTACCTGTCCCTGCCCCTTCAGCTTGTAGTTTGTCTGTGTCCTTGGATCTCAAGTGAGTCTCCAGAAAGGGAGCACGTAGGTGGTCTTGAGTTTTCATCAGTTCTTCTAACCCTGTGTCTTTTGATTGGAGCACTCAAAGCCTGTACTTTTATTCTGATATTTGAGAGCAGTGCTCTTACATCAGTTTGAAAATTTCTTTGTTCTCATTAATATAAAATCACATGCAGAACATTATGTTTTCCAGTCTACCCTCTTCAGCTAGTCCCTCCCAAATCCCAGTTACAGTCGCTGTCCGTCAGCATGTACTAAGATGCTGTAGAATCACTACATGTCTTCTCTGTGTTGTACAGCCCTACCAATAACCCCCCACACTACACATTAAACATGCTAATCCTAATGTCCCCATTCTTTTTCCTCGCCCTTATTACTCCCTTCCCACAAACGCTACCCAGTCACTTTCTCTTTGGTAACTGTTAGTCCACCTCGGGTACTGTGAGTCTGCTGATGTCTTTTCCTTCAGTTTTTCTTTGTTATCATACTCCACACATGAGTGAAATCATTTGGTAAATGTATTTCTCTGCCTGGCCTGTTTGACTGAGCATAATACCCTCTACCTCCATCCACGTTATTGCAAATGATAGGATTTGTTTTCTTCTTATGGCTGCTTACTGCACTTTTTAAACTGGATTTCATTCTTCTTTTTTGTTTGTAGTTTCACTATGTGCTTTCACCATTGCTCTCCTGGTAATGAGCAGTAGCTTTGTGTTAGTCGATATGTACCTATATCTATCTATCTGTCTGTCTATCTATTTATCAATCAATCAATCAACTTTTTGTCTGCCCATCTGTCCTTGTGTACAGAACAGTTAACCACATATCCTGTATCACTTTCCTACACTATGCTTCAAAAATCCTGCAAAGTATCTAGGCTTTAGAGAGAGCACTGGGTTCACAGAGACCCTTGCAGGACGAGACGGCCACGTGTACCTACAAAACCAGGAAATGGTTGTGCCGGAACTTGATCCCGTGTCTCTGTCCTCTGTCCTCTTTCATCTCCTTCTAACTTGCTGTCTGTATTTAGCCACATTCATTGACTAAGTGCTCCCTGAAGACCACAAATATCATTAATAAGGGCCTGTTGTCTACAGAAAAGTAAACTTGTTGCTTTGCTCACCACCATGTTTGAAGGACATCAGCGTGATCACCGCCGATAGGACGGAGGGTCAAATAGAAAGGAACACCAATTTCTAGACAGAGGCAGTTGGGAGCCAAGAGTGTATTGTGGAGTGACGTGTTTATTTGAGTGTCCAAACTTCCCTCTTTAGGTGGTTATTAGATCTTCTCAATCGTGAACATCATAAAACCCACTGATTTCATTGGCCCAGATGCTTATTATTACAGCAACTCAGTTGTTGAGGTGAGAGAAAATGAGAAGTATGTTGCTGCACCACTATATCTATCGCTGGGAACTGCTGAAACCAAACAAAAAGAATTCACGGTGGTCAGATAGGGCTATTTTCTGCTGACTGTCTCTGGGGACTCAAACAGAATCCATTTGTTTGATAGTTTGTTTTTCAGTTTCACTCGTGTAGGGTACTTGTCCACACACCTTCGGCTTGTAGTTTGTCTGTTGTCCTTGGATCTCAAGTGAGTCCCCTGTAAGTAAGCACGTAGGTGTTTTGAGTTTTTATCCCTTCTTTTAACCCTGTGTCTTTTGTTTGCAGCACTCAGTGCTTGAACTTTTATTCTGATGATTCCGAGCTGTACACTTATTGCACTTAAATAATATTTTATCATTAATCTACAATCACGAGAAGAACATTATTTTTACTATGCTCCCCCCTTCACCAAGTCCCCCCGAAAAACCTCTTCAGTCGCTGTCTATCAGCGTAGTGGAATGCTGTGGATCCCTTCACCAAGTCCGCCCCCACAGACCCGTTACAGTCGCTGTCCGTCAGTGAGTAGTAAGATGCTATATGATCTCTACTAGTCTTCTCTGTGTTGTACAGTACTCCCCATGCACACCCGACCCCACGCATTATTCATGCTAATCCCAATTACCACTATTCTTTCTCCCCACACTTATCCCTCCCTTCAGACTCACCCTGCCTAGTCTTTTTCCCTTTGGTAACTTTTTGTCAACTCTCGGAATCTGTGAGAGTGCTTCTTTTTTTTCCTTCAGTTTCTCTTTGTTGTTATACTCCACACATGAGTGAAATCACTTGGTACTTGTCTTTCTCCACCTGGCCTATTTCTCTGAACGTACTACCGTCTAGCTCCATCCACGTCACTGCAAATGGTAGTGTTTGCTTTCTTCTAAAGGCTGCTTACTGCAATTTTAAACTGGATTTCATTCTTCCTTTTTGTTTGTAGATTAGCTATGTTATTCACCATTCAACTCCTATTTATGTACAATAGCTTTGTGTCAATCGATATGTATCTGTATCTATCTGTCTAACGGTCTGTCTATCTATGTATCTATGTATGTAAGTATGTATGTATGTATCTATGGATCTACCTTTCTATCTATCTATCTATCTTCCTATCATCTATCTATGATGTCTATCATCTATCGGTCTATGTACCTATCTATCTTTCTTTCATCTGTCGTCTGTCTACCTATCTATCTATGAATCAATCAACTTTTTGTCTGCCCATCTATCCTTCTGTACAGAACAGTTAACAACATAGCTTATGTCTCTTTCCTACAATATGCTTCCAGAAATCTTGCAAGGTAGCTAAGCCATAAGGAGAGCACTGTGTTCACCGATACACTTTCAGGTAGAGTCAGCCGCGTGTGCTTATAAAACCAGTAAATGGAGGTGAAAGGACTTGAACCCGTATCTCTGTCCTCTGTCCTCTTATAATTCCTGCTCGCTTGGTGACTTTATTTAGCCACATTCAGTGAGTAAGTGATCCCCGAAGACCACAAGTATCCTTCGTCTGGGCCTGTTGTCGACAGAAAAGTGTACTTGGTTCTTTGCACACCACCATGTTTGAGGGACATTGGTGTGATCACTGCTGATAGGTGGAGGGACAAACATAAAGGAACACCTATTTCTGGACAGGAGCATTTGGAAATAAGAGTGTGTAGTGGAGTGAAGTGTTTATTTGAGGGTCCAAACGTCCCTCTTTAGATGGTTATTACTTCTTTACATTCGTGAACATCATAAAAAGCAATGATTTTAAAAGCGCAGACGCCTATTATTACAGCAATTCATTTGTTGAGGTGGGAGGAAATGAGAAGGAAGTTGCTGCACCACGAAATCTATGCCTAAGCACTGCTGAAACAAAACAAAAAGAATTCACGGTGGCTAGATTGGGCTATTTTCTACTGACTCTCTCTGGGGACTCAAACAGAATCCATTTGTTTGTTTGTTTCTCAGTTTCACTTGTATAGGGTACCTGTCCCTGCCCCTTCAGCTTGTAGTTTGTCTGTGTCCTTGGATCTCAAGTGAGTCTCCAGAAAGGGAGCACGTAGGTGGTCTTGAGTTTTCATCAGTTCTTCTAACCCTGTGTCTTTTGATTGGAGCACTCAAAGCCTGTACTTTTATTCTGATATTTGAGAGCAGTGCTCTTACATCAGTTTGAAAATTTCTTTGTTCTCATTAATATAAAATCACATGCAGAACATTATGTTTTCCAGTCTACCCTCTTCAGCTAGTCCCCCCCAAATCCCAGATAAAGTCGCTGTCCGTCAGCATGTACTAAGATGCTGTAGAATCACTACATGTCTTCTCTGTGTTGTACAGCCCTACCAATAACCCCCCACACTACACATTAAACATGCTAATCCTAATGTCCCCATTCTTTTTCCTCGCCCTTATTACTCCCTTCCCACAAACGCTACCCAGTCACTTTCTCTTTGGTAACTGTTAGTCCACCCTCGGGTACTGTGAGTCTGCTGATGTCTTTTCCTTCAGTTTTTCTTTGTTATCATACTCCACACATGAGTGAAATCATTTGGTAAATGTATTTCTCTGCCTGGCCTGTTTGACTGAGCGTAATACCCTCTACCTCCATCCACGTTATTACAAATGATAGGATTTGTTTTCTTCTTATGGCTGCTTACTGCACTTTTTAAACTGGATTTCATTCTTCTTTTTTGTTTGTAGTTTCGCTATGTGCTTTCACCATTGCTCTCCTGGTAATGAGCAGTAGCTTTGTGTTAGTCGATATGTACCTATATCTATCTATCTGTCTGTCTATCTATTTATCAATCAATCAATCAACTTTTTGTCTGCCCATCTGTCCTTGTGTACAGAACAGTTAACCACATATCCTGTATCACTTTCCTACACTATGCTTCAAAAAATCCTGCAAAGTATCTAGGCTGTAGAGAGAGCACTGGGTTCACCGAGACCCTTGCAGGACGAGACGGCCACGTGTACCTACAAAACCAGGAAATGGTTGTGCCGGAACTTGAACCCGTGTCTCTGTCCTCTGTCCTCTTTCATCTCCTTCTAACTTGCTGTCTGTATTTAGCCACATTCATTGACTAAGTGCTCCCTGAAGACCACAAATATCATTAATAAGGGCCTGTTGTCTACAGAAAAGTAAACTTGTTGCTTTGCTCACCACCATGTTTGAAGGACATCAGCGTGATCACCGCCGATAGGACGGAGGGTCAAATAGAAAGGAACACCAATTTCTAGACAGAGGCAGTTGGGAGCCAAGAGTGTATTGTGGAGTGACGTGTTTATTTGAGTGTCCAAACTTCCCTCTTTAGGTGGTTATTAGATCTTCTCAATCGTGAACATCATAAAACCCACTGATTTCATTGGCCCAGATGCTTATTATTACAGCAACTCAGTTGTTGAGGTGAGAGAAAATGAGAAGTATGTTGCTGCACCACTATATCTATCGCTGGGAACTGCTGAAACCAAACAAAAAGAATTCACGGTGGTCAGATAGGGCTATTTTCTGCTGACTGTCTCTGGGGACTCAAACAGAATCCATTTGTTTGATAGTTTGTTTTTCAGTTTCACTCGTGTAGGGTACTTGTCCACACACCTTCGGCTTGTAGTTTGTCTGTTGTCCTTGGATCTCAAGTGAGTCCCCTGTAAGTAAGCACGTAGGTGTTTTGAGTTTTTATCCCTTCTTTTAACCCTGTGTCTTTTGTTTGCAGCACTCAGTGCTTGAACTTTTATTCTGATGATTCCGAGCTGTACACTTATTGCACTTAAATAATATTTTATCATTAATCTACAATCACGAGAAGAACATTATTTTTACTATGCTCCCCCCTTCACCAAGTCCCCCCGAAAAACCTCTTCAGTCGCTGTCTATCAGCGTAGTGGAATGCTGTGGATCCCTTCACCAAGTCCGCCCCCACAGACCCGTTACAGTCGCTGTCCATCAGTGAGTAGTAAGATGCTATATGATCTCTACTAGTCTTCTCTGTGTTGTACAGTACTCCCCATGCACACCCGACCCCACGCATTATTCATGCTAATCCCAATTACCACTATTCTTTCTCCCCACACTTATCCCTCCCTTCAGACTCACCCTGCCTAGTCTTTTTCCCTTTGGTAACTTTTTGTCAACTCTCGGAATCTGTGAGAGTGCTTCTTTTTTTTCCTTCAGTTTCTCTTTGTTGTTATACTCCACACATGAGTGAAATCACTTGGTACTTGTCTTTCTCCACCTGGCCTATTTCTCTGAACGTACTACCGTCTAGCTCCATCCACGTCACTGCAAATGGTAGTGTTTGCTTTCTTCTAAAGGCTGCTTACTGCAATTTTAAACTGGATTTCATTCTTCCTTTTTGTTTGTAGATTAGCTATGTTATTCACCATTCAACTCCTATTTATGTACAATAGCTTTGTGTCAATCGATATGTATCTGTATCTATCTGTCTAACGGTCTGTCTATCTATGTATCTATGTATGTAAGTATGTATGTATGTATCTATGGATCTACCTTTCTATCTATCTATCTATCTTCCTATCATCTATCTATGATGTCTATCATCTATCGGTCTATGTACCTATCTATCTTTCTTTCATCTGTCGTCTGTCTACCTATCTATCTATGAATCAATCAACTTTATGTCTGCCCATCTATCCTTCTGTACAGAACAATAAACAACATAGCTTATGTCTCTTTCCTACAATATGCTTCCAGAAATCTTGCAAGTTAGCTAAGCCATAAGGAGAGCACTGTGTTCACCGATACACTTTCAGGTAGAGTCAGCCGCGTGTGCTTACAAAACCAGTAAATGGAGGTGAAAGGACTTGAACCCATATCTCTGTCCTCTGTCCTCTTATAATTCCTGCTCGCTTGGTGACTTTATTTAGCCACATTCAGTGAGTAAGTGATCCCCGAAGACCACAAGTATCCTTCGTCTGGGCCTGTTGTCGACAGAAAAGTGTACTTGGTTCTTTGCACACCACCATGTTTGAGGGACATTGGTGTGATCACTGCTGATAGGTGGAGGGACAAACATAAAGGAACACCTATTTCTGGACAGGAGCATTTGGAAATAAGAGTGTGTAGTGGAGTGAAGTGTTTATTTGAGGGTCCAAACGTCCCTCTTTAGATGGTTATTACTTCTTTACATTCGTGAACATCATAAAAAGCAATGATTTTAAAAGCGCAGACGCCTATTATTACAGCAATTCATTTGTTGAGGTGGGAGGAAATGAGAAGGAAGTTGCTGCACCACGTAATCTATGCCTGAGCACTGCTGAAACAAAACAAAAAAATTCACTGTGGCTAGATCGGGCTATTTTCTACTGACTCTCTCTGGGGACTCAAACAGAATCCATTTGTTTGTTTGTTTCTCAGTTTCACTTGTATAGGGTACCTGTCCCTGCCCCTTCAGCTTGTAGTTTGTCTGTGTCCTTGGATCTCAAGTGAGTCTCCAGAAAGGGAGCACGTAGGTGGTCTTGAGTTTTCATCAGTTCTTCTAACCCTGTGTCTTTTGATTGGAGCACTCAAAGCCTGTACTTTTATTCTGATATTTGAGAGCAGTGCTCTTACATCAGTTTGAAAATTTCTTTGTTCTCATTAATATAAAATCACATGCAGAACATTATGTTTTCCAGTCTACCCTCTTCAGCTAGTCCCCCCCAAATCCCAGTTACAGTCGCAGTCCGTCAGCATGTACTAAGATGCTGTAGAATCACTACATGTCTTCTCTGTGTTGTACAGCCCTACCAATAACCCCCCACACTACACATTAAACATGCTAATCCTAATGTCCCCATTCTTTTTCCTCGCCCTTATTACTCCCTTCCCACAAACGCTACCCAGTCACTTTCTCTTTGGTAACTGTTAGTCCACCCTCGGGTACTGTGAGTCTGCTGATGTCTTTTCCTTCAGTTTTTCTTTGTTATCATACTCCACACATGAGTGAAATCATTTGGTAAATGTATTTCTCTGCCTGGCCTGTTTGACTGAGCATAATACCCTCTACCTCCATCCACGTTATTGCAAATGATAGGATTTGTTTTCTTCTTATGGCTGCTTACTGCACTTTTTAAACTGGATTTCATTCTTCTTTTTTGTTTGTAGTTTCACTATGTGCTTTCACCATTGCTCTCCTGGTAATGAGCAGTAGCTTTGTGTTAGTCGATATGTACCTATATCTATCTATCTGTCTGTCTATCTATTTATCAATCAATCAATCAACTTTTTGTCTGCCCATCTGTCCTTGTGTACAGAACAGTTAACCACATATCCTGTATCACTTTCCTACACTATGCTTCAAAAATCCTGCAAAGTATCTAGGCTGTAGAGAGAGCACTGGGTTCACCGAGACCCTTGCAGGACGAGACGGCCACGTGTACCTACAAAACCAGGAAATGGTTGTGCCGGAACTTGAACCCGTGTCTCTGTCCTCTGTCCTCTTTCATCTCCTTCTAACTTGCTGTCTGTATTTAGCCACATTCATTGACTAAGTGCTCCCTGAAGACCACAAATATCATTAATAAGGGCCTGTTGTCTACAGAAAAGTAAACTTGTTGCTTTGCTCACCACCATGTTTGAAGGACATCAGCGTGATCACCGCCGATAGGACGGAGGGTCAAATAGAAAGGAACACCAATTTCTAGACAGAGGCAGTTGGGAGCCAAGAGTGTATTGTGGAGTGACGTGTTTATTTGAGTGTCCAAACTTCCCTCTTTAGGTGGTTATTAGATCTTCTCAATCGTGAACATCATAAAACCCACTGATTTCATTGGCCCAGATGCTTATTATTACAGCAACTCAGTTGTTGAGGTGAGAGAAAATGAGAAGTATGTTGCTGCACCACTATATCTA
Source organism: Manis pentadactyla (assembly GCF_030020395.1). Taxonomy (NCBI): domain Eukaryota; kingdom Metazoa; phylum Chordata; class Mammalia; order Pholidota; family Manidae; genus Manis; species Manis pentadactyla. The sequence goes on from NW_026644625.1 coordinate 403,963, forward strand.
TCGCTGGGAACTGCTGAAACCAAACAAAAAGAATTCACGGTGGTCAGATAGGGCTATTTTCTGCTGACTGTCTCTGGGGACTCAAACAGAATCCATTTGTTTGATAGTTTGTTTTTCAGTTTCACTCGTGTAGGGTACTTGTCCACACACCTTCGGCTTGTAGTTTGTCTGTTGTCCTTGGATCTCAAGTGAGTCCCCTGTAAGTAAGCACGTAGGTGTTTTGAGTTTTTATCCCTTCTTTTAACCCTGTGTCTTTTGTTTGCAGCACTCAGTGCTTGAACTTTTATTCTGATGATTCCGAGCTGTACACTTATTGCACTTAAATAATATTTTATCATTAATCTACAATCACGAGAAGAACATTATTTTTACTATGCTCCCCCCTTCACCAAGTCCCCCCGAAAAACCTCTTCAGTCGCTGTCTATCAGCGTAGTGGAATGCTGTGGATCCCTTCACCAAGTCCGCCCCCACAGACCCGTTACAGTCGCTGTCCATCAGTGAGTAGTAAGATGCTATATGATCTCTACTAGTCTTCTCTGTGTTGTACAGTACTCCCCATGCACACCCGACCCCACGCATTATTCATGCTAATCCCAATTACCACTATTCTTTCTCCCCACACTTATCCCTCCCTTCAGACTCACCCTGCCTAGTCTTTTTCCCTTTGGTAACTTTTTGTCAACTCTCGGAATCTGTGAGAGTGCTTCTTTTTTTTCCTTCAGTTTCTCTTTGTTGTTATACTCCACACATGAGTGAAATCACTTGGTACTTGTCTTTCTCCACCTGGCCTATTTCTCTGAACGTACTACCGTCTAGCTCCATCCACGTCACTGCAAATGGTAGTGTTTGCTTTCTTCTAAAGGCTGCTTACTGCAATTTTAAACTGGATTTCATTCTTCCTTTTTGTTTGTAGATTAGCTATGTTATTCACCATTCAACTCCTATTTATGTACAATAGCTTTGTGTCAATCGATATGTATCTGTATCTATCTGTCTAACGGTCTGTCTATCTATGTATCTATGTATGTAAGTATGTATGTATGTATCTATGGATCTACCTTTCTATCTATCTATCTATCTTCCTATCATCTATCTATGATGTCTATCATCTATCGGTCTATGTACCTATCTATCTTTCTTTCATCTGTCGTCTGTCTACCTATCTATCTATGAATCAATCACCTTTTTGTCTGCCCATCTATCCTTCTGTACAGAACAGTTAACAACATAGCTTATGTCTCTTTCCTACAATATGCTTCCAGAAATCTTGCAAGGTAGCTAAGCCATAAGGAGAGCACTGTGTTCACCGATACACTTTCAAGTAGAGTCAGCCGCGTGTGCTTATAAAACCAGTAAATGGAGGTGAAAGGACTTGAACCCGTATCTCTGTCCTCTGTCCTCTTATAATTCCTGCTCGCTTGGTGACTTTATTTAGCCACATTCAGTGAGTAAGTGATCCCCGAAGACCACAAGTATCCTTCGTCTGGGCCTGTTGTCGACAGAAAAGTGTACTTGGTTCTTTGCACACCACCATGTTTGAGGGACATTGGTGTGATCACTGCTGATAGGTGGAGGGACAAACATAAAGGAACACCTATTTCTGGACAGGAGCATTTGGAAATAAGAGTGTGTAGTGGAGTGAAGTGTTTATTTGAGGGTCCAAACGTCCCTCTTTAGATGGTTATTACTTCTTTACATTCGTGAACATCATAAAAAGCAATGATTTTAAAAGCGCAGACGCCTATTATTACAGCAATTCATTTGTTGAGGTGGGAGGAAATGAGAAGGAAGTTGCTGCACCACGAAATCTATGCCTGAGCACTGCTGAAACAAAACAAAAAGAATTCACGGTGGCTAGATTGGGCTATTTTCTACTGACTCTCTCTGGGGACTCAAACAGAATCCATTTGTTTGTTTGTTTCTCAGTTTCACTTGTATAGGGTACCTGTCCCTGCCCCTTCAGCTTGTAGTTTGTCTGTGTCCTTGGATCTCAAGTGAGTCTCCAGAAAGGGAGCACGTAGGTGGTCTTGAGTTTTCATCAGTTCTTCTAACCCTGTGTCTTTTGATTGGAGCACTCAAAGCCTGTACTTTTATTCTGATATTTGAGAGCAGTGCTCTTACATCAGTTTGAAATTTTCTTTGTTCTCATTAATATAAAATCACATGCAGAACATTATGTTTTCCAGTCTACCCTCTTCAGCTAGTCCCCCCAAATCCCAGTTAAAGTCGCTGTCCGTCAGCATGTACTAAGATGCTGTAGAATCACTACATGTCTTCTCTGTGTTGTACAGCCCTACCAATAACCCCCCACACTACACATTAAACATGCTAATCCTAATGTCCCCATTCTTTTTCCTCGCCCTTATTACTCCCTTCCCACAAACGCTACCCAGTCACTTTCTCTTTGGTAACTGTTAGTCCACCCTCGGGTACTGTGAGTCTGCTGATGTCTTTTCCTTCAGTTTTTCTTTGTTATCATACTCCACACATGAGTGAAATCATTTGGTAAATGTATTTCTCTGCCTGGCCTGTTTGACTGAGCGTAATACCCTCTACCTCCATCCACGTTATTACAAATGATAGGATTTGTTTTCTTCTTATGGCTGCTTACTGCACTTTTTAAACTGGATTTCATTCTTCTTTTTTGTTTGTAGTTTCGCTATGTGCTTTCACCATTGCTCTCCTGGTAATGAGCAGTAGCTTTGTGTTAGTCGATATGTACCTATATCTATCTATCTGTCTGTCTATCTATTTATCAATCAATCAATCAACTTTTTGTCTGCCCATCTGTCCTTGTGTACAGAACAGTTAACCAAATATCCTGTATCACTTTCCTACACTATGCTTCAAAAAATCCTGCAAAGTATCTAGGCTGTAGAGAGAGCACTGGGTTCACCGAGACCCTTGCAGGACGAGACGGCCACGTGTACCTACAAAACCAGGAAATGGTTGTGCCGGAACTTGAACCCGTGTCTCTGTCCTCTGTCCTCTTTCATCTCCTTCTAACTTGCTGTCTGTATTTAGCCACATTCATTGACTAAGTGCTCCCTGAAGACCACAAATATCATTAATAAGGGCCTGTTGTCTACAGAAAAGTAAACTTGTTGCTTTGCTCACCACCATGTTTGAAGGACATCAGCGTGATCACCGCCGATGGGACGGAGGGTCAAATAGAAAGGAACACCAATTTCTAGACAGAGGCAGTTGGGAGCCAAGAGTGTATTGTGGAGTGACGTGTTTATTTGAGTGTCCAAACTTCCCTCTTTAGGTGGTTATTAGATCTTCTCAATCGTGAACATCATAAAACCCACTGATTTCATTGGCCCAGATGCTTATTATTACAGCAACTCAGTTGTTGAGGTGAGAGAAAATGAGAAGTATGTTGCTGCACCACTATATCTATCGCTGGGAACTGCTGAAACCAAACAAAAAGAATTCACGGTGGTCAGATAGGGCTATTTTCTGCTGACTGTCTCTGGGGACTCAAACAGAATCCATTTGTTTGATAGTTTGTTTTTCAGTTTCACTCGTGTAGGGTACTTGTCCACACACCTTCGGCTTGTAGTTTGTCTGTTGTCCTTGGATCTCAAGTGAGTCCCCTGTAAGTAAGCCCGTAGGTGTTTTGAGTTTTTATCCCTTCTTTTAACCCTGTGTCTTTTGTTTGCAGCACTCAGTGCTTGAACTTTTATTCTGATGATTCCGAGCTGTACACTTATTGCACTTAAATAATATTTTATCATTAATCTACAATCACGAGAAGAACATTATTTTTACTATGCTCCCCCCTTCACCAAGTCCCCCCGAAAAACCTCTTCAGTCGCTGTCTATCAGCGTAGTGGAATGCTGTGGATCCCTTCACCAAGTCCGCCCCCACAGACCCGTTACAGTCGCTGTCCATCAGTGAGTAGTAAGATGCTATATGATCTCTACTAGTCTTCTCTGTGTTGTACAGTACTCCCCATGCACACCCGACCCCACGCATTATTCATGCTAATCCCAATTACCACTATTCTTTCTCCCCACACTTATCCCTCCCTTCAGACTCACCCTGCCTAGTCTTTTTCCCTTTGGTAACTTTTTGTCAACTCTCGGAATCTGTGAGAGTGCTTCTTTTTTTTCCTTCAGTTTCTCTTTGTTGTTATACTCCACACATGAGTGAAATCACTTGGTACTTGTCTTTCTCCACCTGGCCTATTTCTCTGAACGTACTACCGTCTAGCTCCATCCACGTCACTGCAAATGGTAGTGTTTGCTTTCTTCTAAAGGCTGCTTACTGCAATTTTAAACTGGATTTCATTCTTCCTTTTTGTTTGTAGATTAGCTATGTTATTCACCATTCAACTCCTATTTATGTACAATAGCTTTGTGTCAATCGATATGTATCTGTATCTATCTGTCTAACGGTCTGTCTATCTATGTATCTATGTATGTAAGTATGTATTTATGTATCTATGGATCTACCTTTCTATCTATCTATCTATCTTCCTATCATCTATCTATGATGTCTATCATCTATCGGTCTATGTACCTATCTATCTTTCTTTCATCTGTCGTCTGTCTACCTATCTATCTATGAATCAATCACCTTTTTGTCTGCCCATCTATCCTTCTGTACAGAACAGTTAACAACATAGCTTATGTCTCTTTCCTACAATATGCTTCCAGAAATCTTGCAAGGTAGCTAAGCCATAAGGAGAGCACTGTGTTCACCGATACACTTTCAGGTAGAGTCAGCCGCGTGTGCTTATAAAACCAGTAAATGGAGGTGAAAGGACTTGAACCCGTATCTCTGTCCTCTGTCCTCTTATAATTCCTGCTCGCTTGGTGACTTTATTTAGCCACATTCAGTGAGTAAGTGATCCCCGAAGACCACAAGTATCCTTCGTCTGGGCCTGTTGTCGACAGAAAAGTGTACTTGGTTCTTTGCACACCACCATGTTTGAGGGACATTGGTGTGATCACTGCTGATAGGTGGAGGGACAAACATAAAGGAACACCTATTTCTGGACAGGAGCATTTGGAAATAAGAGTGTGTAGTGGAGTGAAGTGTTTATTTGAGGGTCCAAACGTCCCTCTTTAGATGGTTATTACTTCTTTACATTCGTGAACATCATAAAAAGCAATGATTTTAAAAGCGCAGACGCCTATTATTACAGCAATTAATTTGTTGAGGTGGGAGGAAATGAGAAGGAAGTTGCTGCACCACGAAATCTATGCCTGAGCACTGCTGAAACAAAACAAAAAGAATTCACGGTGGCTAGATTGGGCTATTTTCTACTGACTTTCTCTGGGGACTCAAACAGAATCCATTTGTTTGTTTGTTTCTCAGTTTCACTTGTATAGGGTACCTGTCCCTGCCCCTTCAGCTTGTAGTTTGTCTGTGTCCTTGGATCTCAAGTGAGTCTCCAGAAAGGGAGCACGTAGGTGGTCTTGAGTTTTCATCAGTTCTTCTAACCCTGTGTCTTTTGATTGGAGCACTCAAAGCCTGTACTTTTATTCTGATATTTAAGAGCAGTGCTCTTACATCAGTTTGAAATTTTCTTTGTTCTCATTAATATAAAATCACATGCAGAACATTATGTTTTCCAGTCTACCCTCTTCAGCTAGTCCCCCCCAAATCCCAGTTACAGTCGCTATCCGTCAGCATGTACTAAGATGCTGTAGAATCTCTACATGTCTTCTCTGTGTTGTACAGCCCTACCAATAACCCCCCACACTACACATTAAACATGCTAATCCTAATGTCCCCATTCTTTTTCCTCGCCCTTATTACTCCCTTCCCACAAACGCTACCCAGTCACTTTCTCTTTGGTAACTGTTAGTCCACCCTCGGGTACTGTGAGTCTGCTGATGTCTTTTCCTTCAGTTTTTCTTTGTTATCATACTCCACACATGAGTGAAATCATTTGGTAAATGTATTTCTCTGCCTGGCCTGTTTGACTGAGCGTAATACCCTCTACCTCCATCCACGTTATTACAAATGATAGGATTTGTTTTCTTCTTATGGCTGCTTACTGCACTTTTTAAACTGGATTTCATTCTTCTTTTTTGTTTGTAGTTTCGCTATGTGCTTTCACCATTGCTCTCCTGGTAATGAGCAGTAGCTTTGTGTTAGTCGATATGTACCTATATCTATCTATCTGTCTGTCTATCTATTTATCAATCAATCAATCAACTTTTTGTCTGCCCATCTGTCCTTGTGTACAGAACAGTTAACCAAATATCCTGTATCACTTTCCTACACTATGCTTCAAAAAATCCTGCAAAGTATCTAGGCTGTAGAGAGAGCACTGGGTTCACCGAGACCCTTGCAGGACGAGACGGCCACGTGTACCTACAAAACCAGGAAATGGTTGTGCCGGAACTTGAACCCGTGTCTCTGTCCTCTGTCCTCTTTCATCTCCTTCTAACTTGCTGTCTGTATTTAGCCACATTCATTGACTAAGTGCTCCCTGAAGACCACAAATATCATTAATAAGGGCCTGTTGTCTACAGAAAAGTAAACTTGTTGCTTTGCTCACCACCATGTTTGAAGGACATCAGCGTGATCACCGCCGATGGGACGGAGGGTCAAATAGAAAGGAACACCAATTTCTAGACAGAGGCAGTTGGGAGCCAAGAGTGTATTGTGGAGTGACGTGTTTATTTGAGTGTCCAAACTTCCCTCTTTAGGTGGTTATTAGATCTTCTCAATCGTGAACATCATAAAACCCACTGATTTCATTGGCCCAGATGCTTATTATTACAGCAACTCAGTTGTTGAGGTGAGAGAAAATGAGAAGTATGTTGCTGCACCACTATATCTATCGCTGGGAACTGCTGAAACCAAACAAAAAGAATTCACGGTGGTCAGATAGGGCTATTTTCTGCTGACTGTCTCTGGGGACTCAAACAGAATCCATTTGTTTGATAGTTTGTTTTTCAGTTTCACTCGTGTAGGGTACTTGTCCACACACCTTCGGCTTGTAGTTTGTCTGTTGTCCTTGGATCTCAAGTGAGTCCCCTGTAAGTAAGCCCGTAGGTGTTTTGAGTTTTTATCCCTTCTTTTAACCCTGTGTCTTTTGTTTGCAGCACTCAGTGCTTGAACTTTTATTCTGATGATTCCGAGCTGTACACTTATTGCACTTAAATAATATTTTATCATTAATCTACAATCACGAGAAGAACATTATTTTTACTATGCTCCCCCCTTCACCAAGTCCCCCCGAAAAACCTCTTCAGTCGCTGTCTATCAGCGTAGTGGAATGCTGTGGATCCCTTCACCAAGTCCGCCCCCACAGACCCGTTACAGTCGCTGTCCATCAGTGAGTAGTAAGATGCTATATGATCTCTACTAGTCTTCTCTGTGTTGTACAGTACTCCCCATGCACACCCGACCCCACGCATTATTCATGCTAATCCCAATTACCACTATTCTTTCTCCCCACACTTATCCCTCCCTTCAGACTCACCCTGCCTAGTCTTTTTCCCTTTGGTAACTTTTAGTCAACTCTCGGAATCTGTGAGAGTGCTTCTTTTTTTTCCTTCAGTTTCTCTTTGTTGTTATACTCCACACATGAGTGAAATCACTTGGTACTTGTCTTTCTCCACCTGGCCTATTTCTCTGAACGTACTACCGTCTAGCTCCATCCACGTCACTGCAAATGGTAGTGTTTGCTTTCTTCTAAAGGCTGCTTACTGCAATTTTAAACTGGATTTCATTCTTCCTTTTTGTTTGTAGATTAGCTATGTTATTCACCATTCAACTCCTATTTATGTACAATAGCTTTGTGTCAATCGATATGTATCTGTATCTATCTGTCTAACGGTCTGTCTATCTATGTATCTATGTATGTAAGTATGTATTTATGTATCTATGGATCTACCTTTCTATCTATCTATCTATCTTCCTATCATCTATCTATGATGTCTATCATCTATCGGTCTATGTACCTATCTATCTTTCTTTCATCTGTCGTCTGTCTACCTATCTATCTATGAATCAATCACCTTTTTGTCTGCCCATCTATCCTTCTGTACAGAACAGTTAACAACATAGCTTATGTCTCTTTCCTACAATATGCTTCCAGAAATCTTGCAAGGTAGCTAAGCCATAAGGAGAGCACTGTGTTCACCGATACACTTTCAGGTAGAGTCAGCCGCGTGTGCTTATAAAACCAGTAAATGGAGGTGAAAGGACTTGAACCCGTATCTCTGTCCTCTGTCCTCTTATAATTCCTGCTCGCTTGGTGACTTTATTTAGCCACATTCAGTGAGTAAGTGATCCCCGAAGACCACAAGTATCCTTCGTCTGGGCCTGTTGTCGACAGAAAAGTGTACTTGGTTCTTTGCACACCACCATGTTTGAGGGACATTGGTGTGATCACTGCTGATAGGTGGAGGGACAAACATAAAGGAACACCTATTTCTGGACAGGAGCATTTGGAAATAAGAGTGTGTAGTGGAGTGAAGTGTTTATTTGAGGGTCCAAACGTCCCTCTTTAGATGGTTATTACTTCTTTACATTCGTGAACATCATAAAAAGCAATGATTTTAAAAGCGCAGACGCCTATTATTACAGCAATTAATTTGTTGAGGTGGGAGGAAATGAGAAGGAAGTTGCTGCACCACGAAATCTATGCCTGAGCACTGCTGAAACAAAACAAAAAGAATTCACGGTGGCTAGATTGGGCTATTTTCTACTGACTTTCTCTGGGGACTCAAACAGAATCCATTTGTTTGTTTGTTTCTCAGTTTCACTTGTATAGGGTACCTGTCCCTGCCCCTTCAGCTTGTAGTTTGTCTGTGTCCTTGGATCTCAAGTGAGTCTCCAGAAAGGGAGCACGTAGGTGGTCTTGAGTTTTCATCAGTTCTTCTAACCCTGTGTCTTTTGATTGGAGCACTCAAAGCCTGTACTTTTATTCTGATATTTAAGAGCAGTGCTCTTACATCAGTTTGAAATTTTCTTTGTTCTCATTAATATAAAATCACATGCAGAACATTATGTTTTCCAGTCTACCCTCTTCAGCTAGTCCCCCCCAAATCCCAGTTACAGTCGCTATCCGTCAGCATGTACTAAGATGCTGTAGAATCTCTACATGTCTTCTCTGTGTTGTACAGCCCTACCAATAACCCCCCACACTACACATTAAACATGCTAATCCTAATGTCCCCATTCTTTTTCCTCGCCCTTATTACTCCCTTCCCACAAACGCTACCCAGTCACTTTCTCTTTGGTAACTGTTAGTCCACCCTCGGGTACTGTGAGTCTGCTGATGTCTTTTCCTTCAGTTTTTCTTTGTTATCATACTCCACACATGAGTGAAATCATTTGGTAAATGTATTTCTCTGCCTGGCCTGTTTGACTGAGCGTAATACCCTCTACCTCCATCCACGTTATTGCAAATGATAGGATTTGTTTTCTTCTTATGGCTGCTTACTGCACTTTTTAAACTGGATTTCATTCTTCTTTTTTGTTTGTAGTTTCGCTATGTGCTTTCACCATTGCTCTCCTGGTAATGAGCAGTAGCTTTGTGTTAGTCGATATGTACCTATATCTATCTATCTGTCTGTCTATCTATTTATCAATCAATCAATCAACTTTTTGTCTGCCCATCTGTCCTTGTGTACAGAACAGTTAACCACATATCCTGTATCACTTTCCTACACTATGCTTCAAAAAATCCTGCAAAGTATCTAGGCTGTAGAGAGAGCACTGGGTTCACCGAGACCCTTGCAGGACGAGACGGCCACGTGTACCTACAAAACCAGGAAATGGTTGTGCCGGAACTTGAACCCGTGTCTCTGTCCTCTGTCCTCTTTCATCTCCTTCTAACTTGCTGTCTGTATTTAGCCACATTCATTGACTAAGTGCTCCCTGAAGACCACAAATATCATTAATAAGGGCCTGTTGTCTACAGAAAAGTAAACTTGTTGCTTTGCTCACCACCATGTTTGAAGGACATCAGCGTGATCACCGCCGATAGGACGGAGGGTCAAATAGAAAGGAACACCAATTTCTAGACAGAGGCAGTTGGGAGCCAAGAGTGTATTGTGGAGTGACGTGTTTATTTGAGTGTCCAAACTTCCCTCTTTAGGTGGTTATTAGATCTTCTCAATCGTGAACATCATAAAACCCACTGATTTCATTGGCCCAGATGCTTATTATTACAGCAACTCAGTTGTTGAGGTGAGAGAAAATGAGAAGTATGTTGCTGCACCACTATATCTATCGCTGGGAACTGCTGAAACCAAACAAAAAGAATTCACGGTGGTCAGATAGGGCTATTTTCTGCTGACTGTCTCTTGGGACTCAAACAGAATCCATTTGTTTGATAGTTTGTTTTTCAGTTTCACTCGTGTAGGGTACTTGTCCACACACCTTCGGCTTGTAGTTTGTCTGTTGTCCTTGGATCTCAAGTGAGTCCCCTGTAAGTAAGCACGTAGGTGTTTTGAGTTTTTATCCCTTCTTTTAACCCTGTGTCTTTTGTTTGCAGCACTCAGTGCTTGAACTTTTATTCTGATGATTCCAAGCTGTACACTTATTGCACTTAAATAATATTTTATCATTAATCTACAATCACGAGAAGAACATTATTTTTACTATGCTCCCCCCTTCACCAAGTCCTCCCGAAAAACCTCTTCAGTCGCTGTCTATCAGCGTAGTGGAATGCTGTGGATCCCTTCACCAAGTCCGCCCCCACAGACCCGTTACAGTCGCTGTCCATCAGTGAGTAGTAAGATGCTATATGATCTCTACTAGTCTTCTCTGTGTTGTACAGTACTCCCCATGCACACCCGACCCCACGCATTATTCATGCTAATCCCAATTACCACTATTCTTTCTCCCCACACTTATCCCTCCCTTCAGACTCACCCTGCCTAGTCTTTTTCCCTTTGGTAACTTTTTGTCAACTCTCGGAATCTGTGAGAGTGCTTCTTTTTTTTCCTTCAGTTTCTCTTTGTTGTTATACTCCACACATGAGTGAAATCACTTGGTACTTGTCTTTCTCCACCTGGCCTATTTCTCTGAACGTACTACCGTCTAGCTCCATCCACGTCACTGCAAATGGTAGTGTTTGCTTTCTTCTAAAGGCTGCTTACTGCAATTTTAAACTGGATTTCATTCTTCCTTTTTGTTTGTAGATTAGCTATGTTATTCACCATTCAACTCCTATTTATGTACAATAGCTTTGTGTCAATCGATATGTATCTGTATCTATCTGTCTAACGGTCTGTCTATCTATGTATCTATGTATGTAAGTATGTATTTATGTATCTATGGATCTACCTTTCTATCTATCTATCTATCTTCCTATCATCTATCTATGATGTCTATCATCTATCGGTCTATGTACCTATCTATCTTTCTTTCATCTGTCGTCTGTCTACCTATCTATCTATGAATCAATCACCTTTTTGTCTGCCCATCTATCCTTCTGTACAGAACAGTTAACAACATAGCTTATGTCTCTTTCCTACAATATGCTTCCAGAAATCTTGCAAGGTAGCTAAGCCATAAGGAGAGCACTGTGTTCACCGATACACTTTCAGGTAGAGTCAGCCGCGTGTGCTTATAAAACCAGTAAATGGAGGTGAAAGGACTTGTACCCGTATCTCTGTCCTCTGTCCTCTTATAATTCCTGCTCGCTTGGTGACTTTATTTAGCCACATTCAGTGAGTAAGTGATCCACGAAGACCACAAGTATCCTTCGTCTGGGCCTGTTGTCGACAGAAAAGTGTACTTGGTTCTTTGCACACCACCATGTTTGAGGGACATTGGTGTGATCACTGCTGATAGGTGGAGGGACAAACATAAAGGAACACCTATTTCTGGACAGGAGCATTTGGAAATAAGAGTGTGTAGTGGAGTGAAGTGTTTATTTGAGGGTCCAAACGTCCCTCTTTAGATGGTTATTACTTCTTTACATTCGTGAACATCATAAAAAGCAATGATTTTAAAAGCGCAGACGCCTATTATTACAGCAATTCATTTGTTGAGGTGGGAGGAAATGAGAAGGAAGTTGCTGCACCACGAAATCTATGCCTGAGCACTGCTGAAACAAAACAAAAAGAATTCACGGTGGCTAGATTGGGCTATTTTCTACTGACTCTCTCTGGGGACTCAAACAGAATCCATTTGTTTGTTTGTTTCTCAGTTTCACTTGTATAGGGTACCTGTCCCTGCCCCTTCAGCTTGTAGTTTGTCTGTGTCCTTGGATCTCAAGTGAGTCTCCAGAAAGGGAGCACGTAGGTGGTCTTGAGTTTTCATCAGTTCTTCTAACCCTGTGTCTTTTGATTGGAGCACTCAAAGCCTGTACTTTTATTCTGATATTTAAGAGCAGTGCTCTTACATCAGTTTGAAATTTTCTTTGTTCTCATTAATATAAAATCACATGCAGAACATTATGTTTTCCAGTCTACCCTCTTCAGCTAGTCCCCCCCAAATCCCAGTTACAGTCGCTATCCGTCAGCATGTACTAAGATGCTGTAGAATCTCTACATGTCTTCTCTGTGTTGTACAGCCCTACCAATAACCCCCCACACTACACATTAAACATGCTAATCCTAATGTCCCCATTCTTTTTCCTCGCCCTTATTACTCCCTTCCCACAAACGCTACCCAGTCACTTTCTCTTTGGTAACTGTTAGTCCACCCTCGGGTACTGTGAGTCTGCTGATGTCTTTTCCTTCAGTTTTTCTTTGTTATCATACTCCACACATGAGTGAAATCATTTGGTAAATGTATTTCTCTGCCTGGCCTGTTTGACTGAGCGTAATACCCTCTACCTCCATCCACGTTATTGCAAATGATAGGATTTGTTTTCTTCTTATGGCTGCTTACTGCACTTTTTAAACTGGATTTCATTCTTCTTTTTTGTTTGTAGTTTCGCTATGTGCTTTCACCATTGCTCTCCTGGTAATGAGCAGTAGCTTTGTGTTAGTCGATATGTACCTATATCTATCTATCTGTCTGTCTATCTATTTATCAATCAATCAATCAACTTTTTGTCTGCCCATCTGTCCTTGTGTACAGAACAGTTAACCACATATCCTGTATCACTTTCCTACACTATGCTTCAAAAAATCCTGCAAAGTATCTAGGCTGTAGAGAGAGCACTGGGTTCACCGAGACCCTTGCAGGACGAGACGGCCACGTGTACCTACAAAACCAGGAAATGGTTGTGCCGGAACTTGAACCCGTGTCTCTGTCCTCTGTCCTCTTTCATCTCCTTCTAACTTGCTGTCTGTATTTAGCCACATTCATTGACTAAGTGCTCCCTGAAGACCACAAATATCATTAATAAGGGCCTGTTGTCTACAGAAAAGTAAACTTGTTGCTTTGCTCACCACCATGTTTGAAGGACATCAGCGTGATCACCGCCGATAGGACGGAGGGTCAAATAGAAAGGAACACCAATTTCTAGACAGAGGCAGTTGGGAGCCAAGAGTGTATTGTGGAGTGACGTGTTTATTTGAGTGTCCAAACTTCCCTCTTTAGGTGGTTATTAGATCTTCTCAATCGTGAACATCATAAAACCCACTGATTTCATTGGCCCAGATGCTTATTATTACAGCAACTCAGTTGTTGAGGTGAGAGAAAATGAGAAGTATGTTGCTGCACCACTATATCTATCGCTGGGAACTGCTGAAACCAAACAAAAAGAATTCACGGTGGTCAGATAGGGCTATTTTCTGCTGACTGTCTCTTGGGACTCAAACAGAATCCATTTGTTTGATAGTTTGTTTTTCAGTTTCACTCGTGTAGGGTACTTGTCCACACACCATCGGCTTGTAGTTTGTCTGTTGTCCTTGGATCTCAAGTGAGTCCCCTGTAAGTAAGCACGTAGGTGTTTTGAGTTTTTATCCCTTCTTTTAACCCTGTGTCTTTTGTTTGCAGCACTCAGTGCTTGAACTTTTATTCTGATGATTCCAAGCTGTACACTTATTGCACTTAAATAATATTTTATCATTAATCTACAATCACGAGAAGAACATTATTTTTACTATGCTCCCCCCTTCACCAAGTCCCCCCGAAAAACCTCTTCAGTCGCTGTCTATCAGCGTAGTGGAATGCTGTGGATCCCTTCACCAAGTCCGCCCCCACAGACCCGTTACAGTCGCTGTCCATCAGTGAGTAGTAAGATGCTATATGATCTCTACAAGTCTTCTCTGTGTTGTACAGTACTCCCCATGCACACCCGACCCCACGCATTATTCATGCTAATCCCAATTACCACTATTCTTTCTCCCCACACTTATCCCTCCCTTCAGACTCACCCTGCCTAGTCTTTTTCCCTTTGGTAACTTTTTGTCAACTCTCGGAATCTGTGAGAGTGCTTCTTTTTTTTCCTTCAGTTTCTCTTTGTTGTTATACTCCACACATGAGTGAAATCACTTGGTACTTGTCTTTCTCCACCTGGCCTATTTCTCTGAACGTACTACCGTCTAGCTCCATCCACGTCACTGCAAATGGTAGTGTTTGCTTTCTTCTAAAGGCTGCTTACTGCAATTTTAAACTGGATTTCATTCTTCCTTTTTGTTTGTAGATTAGCTATGTTATTCACCATTCAACTCCTATTTATGTACAATAGCTTTGTGTCAATCGATATGTATCTGTATCTATCTGTCTAACGGTCTGTCTATCTATGTATCTATGTATGTAAGTATGTATTTATGTATCTATGGATCTACCTTTCTATCTATCTATCTATCTTCCTATCATCTATCTATGATGTCTATCATCTATCGGTCTATGTACCTATCTATCTTTCTTTCATCTGTCGTCTGTCTACCTATCTATCTATGAATCAATCACCTTTTTGTCTGCCCATCTATCCTTCTGTACAGAACAGTTAACAACATAGCTTATGTCTCTTTCCTACAATATGCTTCCAGAAATCTTGCAAGGTAGCTAAGCCATAAGGAGAGCACTGTGTTCACCGATACACTTTCAGGTAGAGTCAGCCGCGTGTGCTTATAAAACCAGTAAATGGAGGTGAAAGGACTTGTACCCGTATCTCTGTCCTCTGTCCTCTTATAATTCCTGCTCGCTTGGTGACTTTATTTAGCCACATTCAGTGAGTAAGTGATCCACGAAGACCACAAGTATCCTTCGTCTGGGCCTGTTGTCGACAGAAAAGTGTACTTGGTTCTTTGCACACCACCATGTTTGAGGGACATTGGTGTGATCACTGCTGATAGGTGGAGGGACAAACATAAAGGAACACCTATTTCTGGACAGGAGCATTTGGAAATAAGAGTGTGTAGTGGAGTGAAGTGTTTATTTGAGGGTCCAAACGTCCCTCTTTAGATGGTTATTACTTCTTTACATTCGTGAACATCATAAAAAGCAATGATTTTAAAAGCGCAGACGCCTATTATTACAGCAATTCATTTGTTGAGGTGGGAGGAAATGAGAAGGAAGTTGCTGCACCACGAAATCTATGCCTGAGCACTGCTGAAACAAAACAAAAAGAATTCACGGTGGCTAGATTGGGCTATTTTCTACTGACTCTCTCTGGGGACTCAAACAGAATCCATTTGTTTGTTTGTTTCTCAGTTTCACTTGTATAGGGTACCTGTCCCTGCCCCTTCAGCTTGTAGTTTGTCTGTGTCCTTGGATCTCAAGTGAGTCTCCAGAAAGGGAGCACGTAGGTGGTCTTGAGTTTTCATCAGTTCTTCTAACCCTGTGTCTTTTGATTGGAGCACTCAAAGCCTGTACTTTTATTCTGATATTTAAGAGCAGTGCTCTTACATCAGTTTGAAATTTTCTTTGTTCTCATTAATATAAAATCACATGCAGAACATTATGTTTTCCAGTCTACCCTCTTCAGCTAGTCCCCCCCAAATCCCAGTTACAGTCGCTATCCGTCAGCATGTACTAAGATGCTGTAGAATCTCTACATGTCTTCTCTGTGTTGTACAGCCCTACCAATAACCCCCCACACTACACATTAAACATGCTAATCCTAATGTCCCCATTCTTTTTCCTCGCCCTTATTACTCCCTTCCCACAAACGCTACCCAGTCACTTTCTCTTTGGTAACTGTTAGTCCACCCTCGGGTACTGTGAGTCTGCTGATGTCTTTTCCTTCAGTTTTTCTTTGTTATCATACTCCACACATGAGTGAAATCATTTGGTAAATGTATTTCTCTGCCTGGCCTGTTTGACTGAGCGTAATACCCTCTACCTCCATCCACGTTATTGCAAATGATAGGATTTGTTTTCTTCTTATGGCTGCTTACTGCACTTTTTAAACTGGATTTCATTCTTCTTTTTTGTTTGTAGTTTCGCTATGTGCTTTCACCATTGCTCTCCTGGTAATGAGCAGTAGCTTTGTGTTAGTCGATATGTACCTATATCTATCTATCTGTCTGTCTATCTATTTATCAATCAATCAATCAACTTTTTGTCTGCCCATCTGTCCTTGTGTACAGAACAGTTAACCACATATCCTGTATCACTTTCCTACACTATGCTTCAAAAAATCCTGCAAAGTATCTAGGCTGTAGAGAGAGCACTGGGTTCACCGAGACCCTTGCAGGACGAGACGGCCACGTGTACCTACAAAACCAGGAAATGGTTGTGCCGGAACTTGAACCCGTGTCTCTGTCCTCTGTCCTCTTTCATCTCCTTCTAACTTGCTGTCTGTATTTAGCCACATTCATTGACTAAGTGCTCCCTGAAGACCACAAATATCATTAATAAGGGCCTGTTGTCTACAGAAAAGTAAACTTGTTGCTTTGCTCACCACCATGTTTGAAGGACATCAGCGTGATCACCGCCGATAGGACGGAGGGTCAAATAGAAAGGAACACCAATTTCTAGACAGAGGCAGTTGGGAGCCAAGAGTGTATTGTGGAGTGACGTGTTTATTTGAGTGTCCAAACTTCCCTCTTTAGGTGGTTATTAGATCTTCTCAATCGTGAACATCATAAAACCCACTGATTTCATTGGCCCAGATGCTTATTATTACAGCAACTCAGTTGTTGAGGTGAGAGAAAATGAGAAGTATGTTGCTGCACCACTATATCTATCGCTGGGAACTGCTGAAACCAAACAAAAAGAATTCACGGTGGTCAGATAGGGCTATTTTCTGCTGACTGTCTCTTGGGACTCAAACAGAATCCATTTGTTTGATAGTTTGTTTTTCAGTTTCACTCGTGTAGGGTACTTGTCCACACACCATCGGCTTGTAGTTTGTCTGTTGTCCTTGGATCTCAAGTGAGTCCCCTGTAAGTAAGCACGTAGGTGTTTTGAGTTTTTATCCCTTCTTTTAACCCTGTGTCTTTTGTTTGCAGCACTCAGTGCTTGAACTTTTATTCTGATGATTCCAAGCTGTACACTTATTGCACTTAAATAATATTTTATCATTAATCTACAATCACGAGAAGAACATTATTTTTACTATGCTCCCCCCTTCACCAAGTCCCCCCGAAAAACCTCTTCAGTCGCTGTCTATCAGCGTAGTGGAATGCTGTGGATCCCTTCACCAAGTCCGCCCCCACAGACCCGTTACAGTCGCTGTCCATCAGTGAGTAGTAAGATGCTATATGATCTCTACAAGTCTTCTCTGTGTTGTACAGTACTCCCCATGCACACCCGACCCCACGCATTATTCATGCTAATCCCAATTACCACTATTCTTTCTCCCCACACTTATCCCTCCCTTCAGACTCACCCTGCCTAGTCTTTTTCCCTTTGGTAACTTTTTGTCAACTCTCGGAATCTGTGAGAGTGCTTCTTTTTTTTCCTTCAGTTTCTCTTTGTTGTTATACTCCACACATGAGTGAAATCACTTGGTACTTGTCTTTCTCCACCTGGCCTATTTCTCTGAACGTACTACCGTCTAGCTCCATCCACGTCACTGCAAATGGTAGTGTTTGCTTTCTTCTAAAGGCTGCTTACTGCAATTTTAAACTGGATTTCATTCTTCCTTTTTGTTTGTAGATTAGCTATGTTATTCACCATTCAACTCCTATTTATGTACAATAGCTTTGTGTCAATCGATATGTATCTGTATCTATCTGTCTAACGGTCTGTCTATCTATGTATCTATGTATGTAAGTATGTATTTATGTATCTATGGATCTACCTTTCTATCTATCTATCTATCTTCCTATCATCTATCTATGATGTCTATCATCTATCGGTCTATGTACCTATCTATCTTTCTTTCATCTGTCGTCTGTCTACCTATCTATCTATGAATCAATCACCTTTTTGTCTGCCCATCTATCCTTCTGTACAGAACAGTTAACAACATAGCTTATGTCTCTTTCCTACAATATGCTTCCAGAAATCTTGCAAGGTAACTAAGCCGTAAGGAGAGCACTGTGTTCACCGATACACTTTCAGGTAGTGTCAGCCGCGTGTGCTTATAAAACCAGTAAATGGAGGTGAAAGGACTTGAACCCGTATCTCTGTCCTCTGTCCTCTTATAATTCCTGCTCGCTTGGTGACTTTATTTAGCCACATTCAGTGAGTAAGTGATCCCCGAAGACCACAAGTATCCTTCGTCTGGGCCTGTTGTCGACAGAAAAGTGTACTTGGTTCTTTGCACACCACCATGTTTGAGGGACATTGGTGTGATCACTGCTGATAGGTGGAGGGACAAACATAAAGGAACACCTATTTCTGGACAGGAGCATTTGGAAATAAGAGTGTGTAGTGGAGTGAAGTGTTTATTTGAGGGTCCAAACGTCCCTCTTTAGATGGTTATTACTTCTTTACATTCGTGAACATCATAAAAAGCAATGATTTTAAAAGCGCAGACGCCTATTATTACAGCAATTCATTTGTTGAGGTGGGAGGAAATGAGAAGGAAGTTGCTGCACCACGAAATCTATGCCTGAGCACTGCTGAAACAAAACAAAAAGAATTCACGGTGGCTAGATTGGGCTATTTTCTACTGACTCTCTCTGGGGACTCAAACAGAATCCATTTGTTTGTTTGTTTCTCAGTTTCACTTGTATAGGGTACCTGTCCCTGCCCCTTCAGCTTGTAGTTTGTCTGTGTCCTTGGATCTCAAGTGAGTCTCCAGAAAGGGAGCACGTAGGTGGTCTTGAGTTTTCATCAGTTCTTCTAACCCTGTGTCTTTTGATTGGAGCACTCAAAGCCTGTACTTTTATT
Source organism: Manis pentadactyla (assembly GCF_030020395.1). Lineage (NCBI taxonomy): Eukaryota > Metazoa > Chordata > Mammalia > Pholidota > Manidae > Manis > Manis pentadactyla. The sequence continues at coordinate 423,078 of NW_026644625.1, forward strand.
CTGATATTTGAGAGCAGTGCTCTTACATCAGTTTGAAATTTTCTTTGTTCTCATTAATATAAAATCACATGCAGAACATTATGTTTTCCAGTCTACCCTCTTCAGCTAGTCCCCCCCAAATCCCAGTTACAGTCGCTGTCCGTCAGCATGTACTAAGATGCTGTAGAATCTCTACATGTCTTCTCTGTGTTGTACAGCCCTACCAATAACCCCCCACACTACACATTAAACATGCTAATCCTAATGTCCCCATTCTTTTTCCTCGCCCTTATTACTCCCTTCCCACAAACGCTACCCAGTCACTTTCTCTTTGGTAACTGTTAGTCCACCCTCGGGTACTGTGAGTCTGCTGATGTCTTTTCCTTCAGTTTTTCTTTGTTATCATACTCCACACATGAGTGAAATCATTTGGTAAATGTATTTCTCTGCCTGGCCTGTTTGACTGAGCGTAATACCCTCTACCTCCATCCACGTTATTGCAAATGATAGGATTTGTTTTCTTCTTATGGCTGCTTACTGCACTTTTTAAACTGGATTTCATTCTTCTTTTTTGTTTGTAGTTTCGCTATGTGCTTTCACCATTGCTCTCCTGGTAATGAGCAGTAGCTTTGTGTTAGTCGATATGTACCTATATCTATCTATCTGTCTGTCTATCTATTTATCAATCAATCAATCAACTTTTTGTCTGCCCATCTGTCCTTGTGTACAGAACAGTTAACCACATATCCTGTATCACTTTCCTACACTATGCTTCAAAAAATCCTGCAAAGTATCTAGGCTGTAGAGAGAGCACTGGGTTCACCGAGACCCTTGCAGGACGAGACGGCCACGTGTACCTACAAAACCAGGAAATGGTTGTGCCGGAACTTGAACCCGTGTCTCTGTCCTCTGTCCTCTTTCATCTCCTTCTAACTTGCTGTCTGTATTTAGCCACATTCATTGACTAAGTGCTCCCTGAAGACCACAAATATCATTAATAAGGGCCTGTTGTCTACAGAAAAGTAAACTTGTTGCTTTGCTCACCACCATGTTTGAAGGACATCAGCGTGATCACCGCCGATAGGACGGAGGGTCAAATAGAAAGGAACACCAATTTCTAGACAGAGGCAGTTGGGAGCCAAGAGTGTATTGTGGAGTGACGTGTTTATTTGAGTGTCCAAACTTCCCTCTTTAGGTGGTTATTAGATCTTCTCAATCGTGAACATCATAAAACCCACTGATTTCATTGGCCCAGGTGCTTATTATTACAGCAACTCAGTTGTTGAGGTGAGAGAAAATGAGAAGTATGTTGCTGCACCACTATATCTATCGCTGGGAACTGCTGAAACCAAACAAAAAGAATTCACGGTGGTCAGATAGGGCTATTTTCTGCTGACTGTCTCTGGGGACTCAAACAGAATCCATTTGTTTGATAGTTTGTTTTTCAGTTTCACTCGTGTAGGGTACTTGTCCACACACCTTCGGCTTGTAGTTTGTCTGTTGTCCTTGGATCTCAAGTGAGTCCCCTCTAAGTAAGCACGTAGGTGTTTTGAGTTTTTATCCCTTCTTTTAACCCTGTGTCTTTTGTTTGCAGCACTCAGTGCTTGAACTTTTATTCTGATGATTCCGAGCTGTACACTTATTGCACTTAAATAATATTTTATCATTAATCTACAATCACGAGAAGAACATTATTTTTACTATGCTCCCCCCTTCACCAAGTCCCCCCGAAAAACCTCTTCAGTCGCTGTCTATCAGCGTAGTGGAATGCTGTGGATCCCTTCACCAAGTCCGCCCCCACAGACCCGTTACAGTCGCTGTCCATCAGTGAGTAGTAAGATGCTATATGATCTCTACTAGTCTTCTCTGTGTTGTACAGTACTCCCCATGCACACCCGACCCCACGCATTATTCATGCTAATCCCAATTACCACTATTCTTTCTCCCCACACTTATCCCTCCCTTCAGACTCACCCTGCCTAGTCTTTTTCCCTTTGGTAACTTTTTGTCAACTCTCGGAATCTGTGAGAGTGCTTCTTTTTTTTCCTTCAGTTTCTCTTTGTTGTTATACTCCACACATGAGTGAAATCACTTGGTACTTGTCTTTCTCCACCTGGCCTATTTCTCTGAACGTACTACCGTCTAGCTCCATCCACGTCACTGCAAATGGTAGTGTTTGCTTTCTTCTAAAGGCTGCTTACTGCAATTTTAAACTGGATTTCATTCTTCCTTTTTGTTTGTAGATTAGCTATGTTATTCACCATTCAACTCCTATTTATGTACAATAGCTTTGTGTCAATCGATATGTATCTGTATCTATCTGTCTAACGGTCTGTCTATCTATGTATCTATGTATGTAAGTATGTATGTATGTATCTATGGATCTACCTTTCTATCTATCTATCTATCTTCCTATCATCTATCTATGATGTCTATCATCTATCGGTCTATGTACCTATCTATCTTTCTTTCATCTGTCGTCTGTCTACCTATCTATCTATGAATCAATCACCTTTTTGTCTGCCCATCTATCCTTCTGTACAGAACAGTTAACAACATAGCTTATGTCTCTTTCCTACAATATGCTTCCAGAAATCTTGCAAGGTAGCTAAGCCATAAGGAGAGCACTGTGTTCACCGATACACTTTCAAGTAGAGTCAGCCGCGTGTGCTTATAAAACCAGTAAATGGAGGTGAAAGGACTTGAACCCGTATCTCTGTCCTCTGTCCTCTTATAATTCCTGCTCGCTTGGTGACTTTATTTAGCCACATTCAGTGAGTAAGTGATCCCCGAAGACCACAAGTATCCTTCGTCTGGGCCTGTTGTCGACAGAAAAGTGTACTTGGTTCTTTGCACACCACCATGTTTGAGGGACATTGGTGTGATCACTGCTGATAGGTGGAGGGACAAACATAAAGGAACACCTATTTCTGGACAGGAGCATTTGGAAATAAGAGTGTGTAGTGGAGTGAAGTGTTTATTTGAGGGTCCAAACGTCCCTCTTTAGATGGTTATTACTTCTTTACATTCGTGAACATCATAAAAAGCAATGATTTTAAAAGCGCAGACGCCTATTATTAAAGCAATTCATTTGTTGAGGTGGGAGGAAATGAGAAGGAAGTTGCTGCACCACGAAATCTATGCCTGAGCACTGCTGAAACAAAACAAAAAGAATTCACGGTGGCTAGATTGGGCTATTTTCTACTGACTCTCTCTGGGGACTCAAACAGAATCCATTTGTTTGTTTGTTTCTCAGTTTCACTTGTATAGGGTACCTGTCCCTGCCCCTTCAGCTTGTAGTTTGTCTGTGTCCTTGGATCTCAAGTGAGTCTCCAGAAAGGGAGCACGTAGGTGGTCTTGAGTTTTCATCAGTTCTTCTAACCCTGTGTCTTTTGATTGGAGCACTCAAAGCCTGTACTTTTATTCTGATATTTGAGAGCAGTGCTCTTACATCAGTTTGAAATTTTCTTTGTTCTCATTAATATAAAATCACATGCAGAACATTATGTTTTCCAGTCTACCCTCTTCAGCTAGTCCCCCCAAATCCCAGTTAAAGTCGCTGTCCGTCAGCATGTACTAAGATGCTGTAGAATCACTACATGACTTCTCTGTGTTGTACAGCCCTACCAATAACCCCCCACACTACACATTAAACATGCTAATCCTAATGTCCCCATTCTTTTTCCTCGCCCTTATTACTCCCTTCCCACAAACGCTACCCAGTCACTTTCTCTTTGGTAACTGTTAGTCCACCCTCGGGTACTGTGAGTCTGCTGATGTCTTTTCCTTCAGTTTTTCTTTGTTATCATACTCCACACATGAGTGAAATCATTTGGTAAATGTATTTCTCTGCCTGGCCTGTTTGACTGAGCGTAATACCCTCTACCTCCATCCACGTTATTACAAATGATAGGATTTGTTTTCTTCTTATGGCTGCTTACTGCACTTTTTAAACTGGATTTCATTCTTCTTTTTTGTTTGTAGTTTCGCTATGTGCTTTCACCATTGCTCTCCTGGTAATGAGCAGTAGCTTTGTGTTAGTCGATATGTACCTATATCTATCTATCTGTCTGTCTATCTATTTATCAATCAATCAATCAACTTTTTGTCTGCCCATCTGTCCTTGTGTACAGAACAGTTAACCAAATATCCTGTATCACTTTCCTACACTATGCTTCAAAAAATCCTGCAAAGTATCTAGGCTGTAGAGAGAGCACTGGGTTCACCGAGACCCTTGCAGGACGAGACGGCCACGTGTACCTACAAAACCAGGAAATGGTTGTGCCGGAACTTGAACCCGTGTCTCTGTCCTCTGTCCTCTTTCATCTCCTTCTAACTTGCTGTCTGTATTTAGCCACATTCATTGACTAAGTGCTCCCTGAAGACCACAAATATCATTAATAAGGGCCTGTTGTCTACAGAAAAGTAAACTTGTTGCTTTGCTCACCACCATGTTTGAAGGACATCAGCGTGATCACCGCCGATGGGACGGAGGGTCAAATAGAAAGGAACACCAATTTCTAGACAGACGCAGTTGGGAGCCAAGAGTGTATTGTGGAGTGACGTGTTTATTTGAGTGTCCAAACTTCCCTCTTTAGGTGGTTATTAGATCTTCTCAATCGTGAACATCATAAAACCCACTGATTTCATTGGCCCAGATGCTTATTATTACAGCAACTCAGTTGTTGAGGTGAGAGAAAATGAGAAGTATGTTGCTGCACCACTATATCTATCGCTGGGAACTGCTGAAACCAAACAAAAAGAATTCACGGTGGTCAGATAGGGCTATTTTCTGCTGACTGTCTCTGGGGACTCAAACAGAATCCATTTGTTTGATAGTTTGTTTTTCAGTTTCACTCGTGTAGGGTACTTGTCCACACACCTTCGGCTTGTAGTTTGTCTGTTGTCCTTGGATCTCAAGTGAGTCCCCTGTAAGTAAGCCCGTAGGTGTTTTGAGTTTTTATCCCTTCTTTTAACCCTGTGTCTTTTGTTTGCAGCACTCAGTGCTTGAACTTTTATTCTGATGATTCCGAGCTGTACACTTATTGCACTTAAATAATATTTTATCATTAATCTACAATCACGAGAAGAACATTATTTTTACTATGCTCCCCCCTTCACCAAGTCCCCCCGAAAAACCTCTTCAGTCGCTGTCTATCAGCGTAGTGGAATGCTGTGGATCCCTTCACCAAGTCCGCCCCCACAGACCCGTTACAGTCGCTGTCCATCAGTGAGTAGTAAGATGCTATATGATCTCTACTAGTCTTCTCTGTGTTGTACAGTACTCCCCATGCACACCAGACCCCAAGCATTATTCATGCTAATCCCAATTACCACTATTCTTTCTCCCCACACTTATCCCTCCCTTCAGACTCACCCTGCCTAGTCTTTTTCCCTTTGGTAACTTTTAGTCAACTCTCGGAATCTGTGAGAGTGCTTCTTTTTTTTCCTTCAGTTTCTCTTTGTTGTTATACTCCACACATGAGTGAAATCACTTGGTACTTGTCTTTCTCCACCTGGCCTATTTCTCTGAACGTACTACCGTCTAGCTCCATCCATGTCACTGCAAATGGTAGTGTTTGCTTTCTTCTAAAGGCTGCTTACTGCAATTTTAAACTGGATTTCATTCTTCCTTTTTGTTTGTAGATTAGCTATGTTATTCACCATTCAACTCCTATTTATGTACAATAGCTTTGTGTCAATCGATATGTATCTGTATCTATCTGTCTAACGGTCTGTCTATCTATGTATCTATGTATGTAAGTATGTATTTATGTATCTATGGATCTACCTTTCTATCTATCTATCTATCTTCCTATCATCTATCTATGATGTCTATCATCTATCGGTCTATGTACCTATCTATCTTTCTTTCATCTGTCGTCTGTCTACCTATCTATCTATGAATCAATCACCTTTTTGTCTGCCCATCTATCCTTCTGTACAGAACAGTTAACAACATAGCTTATGTCTCTTTCCTACAATATGCTTCCAGAAATCTTGCAAGGTAGCTAAGCCATAAGGAGAGCACTGTGTTCACCGATACACTTTCAGGTAGAGTCAGCCGCGTGTGCTTATAAAACCAGTAAATGGAGGTGAAAGGACTTGAACCCGTATCTCTGTCCTCTGTCCTCTTATAATTCCTGCTCGCTTGGTGACTTTATTTAGCCACATTCAGTGAGTAAGTGATCCCCGAAGACCACAAGTATCCTTCGTCTGGGCCTGTTGTCGACAGAAAAGTGTACTTGGTTCTTTGCACACCACCATGTTTGAGGGACATTGGTGTGATCACTGCTGATAGGTGGAGGGACAAACATAAAGGAACACCTATTTCTGGACAGGAGCATTTGGAAATAAGAGTGTGTAGTGGAGTGAAGTGTTTATTTGAGGGTCCAAACGTCCCTCTTTAGATGGTTATTACTTCTTTACATTCGTGAACATCATAAAAAGCAATGATTTTAAAAGCGCAGACGCCTATTATTACAGCAATTAATTTGTTGAGGTGGGAGGAAATGAGAAGGAAGTTGCTGCACCACGAAATCTATGCCTGAGCACTGCTGAAACAAAACAAAAAGAATTCACGGTGGCTAGATTGGGCTATTTTCTACTGACTTTCTCTGGGGACTCAAACAGAATCCATTTGTTTGTTTGTTTCTCAGTTTCACTTGTATAGGGTACCTGTCCCTGCCCCTTCAGCTTGTAGTTTGTCTGTGTCCTTGGATCTCAAGTGAGTCTCCAGAAAGGGAGCACGTAGGTGGTCTTGAGTTTTCATCAGTTCTTCTAACCCTGTGTCTTTTGATTGGAGCACTCAAAGCCTGTACTTTTATTCTGATATTTAAGAGCAGTGCTCTTACATCAGTTTGAAATTTTCTTTGTTCTCATTAATATAAAATCACATGCAGAACATTATGTTTTCCAGTCTACCCTCTTCAGCTAGTCCCCCCCAAATCCCAGTTACAGTCGCTATCCGTCAGCATGTACTAAGATGCTGTAGAATCTCTACATGTCTTCTCTGTGTTGTACAGCCCTACCAATAACCCCCCACACTACACATTAAACATGCTAATCCTAATGTCCCCATTCTTTTTCCTCGCCCTTATTACTCCCTTCCCACAAACGCTACCCAGTCACTTTCTCTTTGGTAACTGTTAGTCCACCCTCGGGTACTGTGAGTCTGCTGATGTCTTTTCCTTCAGTTTTTCTTTGTTATCATACTCCACACATGAGTGAAATCATTTGGTAAATGTATTTCTCTGCCTGGCCTGTTTGACTGAGCGTAATACCCTCTACCTCCATCCACGTTATTGCAAATGATAGGATTTGTTTTCTTCTTATGGCTGCTTACTGCACTTTTTAAACTGGATTTCATTCTTCTTTTTTGTTTGTAGTTTCGCTATGTGCTTTCACCATTGCTCTCCTGGTAATGAGCAGTAGCTTTGTGTTAGTCGATATGTACCTATATCTATCTATCTGTCTGTCTATCTATTTATCAATCAATCAATCAACTTTTTGTCTGCCCATCTGTCCTTGTGTACAGAACAGTTAACCACATATCCTGTATCACTTTCCTACACTATGCTTCAAAAAATCCTGCAAAGTATCTAGGCTGTAGAGAGAGCACTGGGTTCACCGAGACCCTTGCAGGACGAGACGGCCACGTGTACCTACAAAACCAGGAAATGGTTGTGCCGGAACTTGAACCCGTGTCTCTGTCCTCTGTCCTCTTTCATCTCCTTCTAACTTGCTGTCTGTATTTAGCCACATTCATTGACTAAGTGCTCCCTGAAGACCACAAATATCATTAATAAGGGCCTGTTGTCTACAGAAAAGTAAACTTGTTGCTTTGCTCACCACCATGTTTGAAGGACATCAGCGTGATCACCGCCGATGGGACGGAGGGTCAAATAGAAAGGAACACCAATTTCTAGACAGAGGCAGTTGGGAGCCAAGAGTGTATTGTGGAGTGACGTGTTTATTTGAGTGTCCAAACTTCCCTCTTTAGGTGGTTATTAGATCTTCTCAATCGTGAACATCATAAAACCCACTGATTTCATTGGCCCAGATGCTTATTATTACAGCAACTCAGTTGTTGAGGTGAGAGAAAATGAGAAGTATGTTGCTGCACCACTATATCTATCGCTGGGAACTGCTGAAACCAAACAAAAAGAATTCACGGTGGTCAGATAGGGCTATTTTCTGCTGACTGTCTCTGGGGACTCAAACAGAATCCATTTGTTTGATAGTTTGTTTTTCAGTTTCACTCGTGTAGGGTACTTGTCCACACACCTTCGGCTTGTAGTTTGTCTGTTGTCCTTGGATCTCAAGTGAGTCCCCTGTAAGTAAGCCCGTAGGTGTTTTGAGTTTTTATCCCTTCTTTTAACCCTGTGTCTTTTGTTTGCAGCACTCAGTGCTTGAACTTTTATTCTGATGATTCCGAGCTGTACACTTATTGCACTTAAATAATATTTTATCATTAATCTACAATCACGAGAAGAACATTATTTTTACTATGCTCCCCCCTTCACCAAGTCCCCCCGAAAAACCTCTTCAGTCGCTGTCTATCAGCGTAGTGGAATGCTGTGGATCCCTTCACCAAGTCCGCCCCCACAGACCCGTTACAGTCGCTGTCCATCAGTGAGTAGTAAGATGCTATATGATCTCTACTAGTCTTCTCTGTGTTGTACAGTACTCCCCATGCACACCAGACCCCAAGCATTATTCATGCTAATCCCAATTACCACTATTCTTTCTCCCCACACTTATCCCTCCCTTCAGACTCACCCTGCCTAGTCTTTTTCCCTTTGGTAACTTTTAGTCAACTCTCGGAATCTGTGAGAGTGCTTCTTTTTTTTCCTTCAGTTTCTCTTTGTTGTTATACTCCACACATGAGTGAAATCACTTGGTACTTGTCTTTCTCCACCTGGCCTATTTCTCTGAACGTACTACCGTCTAGCTCCATCCACGTCACTGCAAATGGTAGTGTTTGCTTTCTTCTAAAGGCTGCTTACTGCAATTTTAAACTGGATTTCATTCTTCCTTTTTGTTTGTAGATTAGCTATGTTATTCACCATTCAACTCCTATTTATGTACAATAGCTTTGTGTCAATCGATATGTATCTGTATCTATCTGTCTAACGGTCTGTCTATCTATGTATCTATGTATGTAAGTATGTATTTATGTATCTATGGATCTACCTTTCTATCTATCTATCTATCTTCCTATCATCTATCTATGATGTCTATCATCTATCGGTCTATGTACCTATCTATCTTTCTTTCATCTGTCGTCTGTCTACCTATCTATCTATGAATCAATCACCTTTTTGTCTGCCCATCTATCCTTCTGTACAGAACAGTTAACAACATAGCTTATGTCTCTTTCCTACAATATGCTTCCAGAAATCTTGCAAGGTAGCTAAGCCATAAGGAGAGCACTGTGTTCACCGATACACTTTCAGGTAGAGTCAGCCGCGTGTGCTTATAAAACCAGTAAATGGAGGTGAAAGGACTTGAACCCGTATCTCTGTCCTCTGTCCTCTTATAATTCCTGCTCGCTTGGTGACTTTATTTAGCCACATTCAGTGAGTAAGTGATCCCCGAAGACCACAAGTATCCTTCGTCTGGGCCTGTTGTCGACAGAAAAGTGTACTTGGTTCTTTGCACACCACCATGTTTGAGGGACATTGGTGTGATCACTGCTGATAGGTGGAGGGACAAACATAAAGGAACACCTATTTCTGGACAGGAGCATTTGGAAATAAGAGTGTGTAGTGGAGTGAAGTGTTTATTTGAGGGTCCAAACGTCCCTCTTTAGATGGTTATTACTTCTTTACATTCGTGAACATCATAAAAAGCAATGATTTTAAAAGCGCAGACGCCTATTATTACAGCAATTAATTTGTTGAGGTGGGAGGAAATGAGAAGGAAGTTGCTGCACCACGAAATCTATGCCTGAGCACTGCTGAAACAAAACAAAAAGAATTCACGGTGGCTAGATTGGGCTATTTTCTACTGACTTTCTCTGGGGACTCAAACAGAATCCATTTGTTTGTTTGTTTCTCAGTTTCACTTGTATAGGGTACCTGTCCCTGCCCCTTCAGCTTGTAGTTTGTCTGTGTCCTTGGATCTCAAGTGAGTCTCCAGAAAGGGAGCACGTAGGTGGTCTTGAGTTTTCATCAGTTCTTCTAACCCTGTGTCTTTTGATTGGAGCACTCAAAGCCTGTACTTTTATTCTGATATTTAAGAGCAGTGCTCTTACATCAGTTTGAAATTTTCTTTGTTCTCATTAATATAAAATCACATGCAGAACATTATGTTTTCCAGTCTACCCTCTTCAGCTAGTCCCCCCCAAATCCCAGTTACAGTCGCTATCCGTCAGCATGTACTAAGATGCTGTAGAATCTCTACATGTCTTCTCTGTGTTGTACAGCCCTACCAATAACCCCCCACACTACACATTAAACATGCTAATCCTAATGTCCCCATTCTTTTTCCTCGCCCTTATTACTCCCTTCCCACAAACGCTACCCAGTCACTTTCTCTTTGGTAACTGTTAGTCCACCCTCGGGTACTGTGAGTCTGCTGATGTCTTTTCCTTCAGTTTTTCTTTGTTATCATACTCCACACATGAGTGAAATCATTTGGTAAATGTATTTCTCTGCCTGGCCTGTTTGACTGAGCGTAATACCCTCTACCTCCATCCACGTTATTGCAAATGATAGGATTTGTTTTCTTCTTATGGCTGCTTACTGCACTTTTTAAACTGGATTTCATTCTTCTTTTTTGTTTGTAGTTTCGCTATGTGCTTTCACCATTGCTCTCCTGGTAATGAGCAGTAGCTTTGTGTTAGTCGATATGTACCTATATCTATCTATCTGTCTGTCTATCTATTTATCAATCAATCAATCAACTTTTTGTCTGCCCATCTGTCCTTGTGTACAGAACAGTTAACCACATATCCTGTATCACTTTCCTACACTATGCTTCAAAAAATCCTGCAAAGTATCTAGGCTGTAGAGAGAGCACTGGGTTCACCGAGACCCTTGCAGGACGAGACGGCCACGTGTACCTACAAAACCAGGAAATGGTTGTGCCGGAACTTGAACCCGTGTCTCTGTCCTCTGTCCTCTTTCATCTCCTTCTAACTTGCTGTCTGTATTTAGCCACATTCATTGACTAAGTGCTCCCTGAAGACCACAAATATCATTAATAAGGGCCTGTTGTCTACAGAAAAGTAAACTTGTTGCTTTGCTCACCACCATGTTTGAAGGACATCAGCGTGATCACCGCCGATGGGACGGAGGGTCAAATAGAAAGGAACACCAATTTCTAGACAGAGGCAGTTGGGAGCCAAGAGTGTATTGTGGAGTGACGTGTTTATTTGAGTGTCCAAACTTCCCTCTTTAGGTGGTTATTAGATCTTCTCAATCGTGAACATCATAAAACCCACTGATTTCATTGGCCCAGATGCTTATTATTACAGCAACTCAGTTGTTGAGGTGAGAGAAAATGAGAAGTATGTTGCTGCACCACTATATCTATCGCTGGGAACTGCTGAAACCAAACAAAAAGAATTCACGGTGGTCAGATAGGGCTATTTTCTGCTGACTGTCTCTGGGGACTCAAACAGAATCCATTTGTTTGATAGTTTGTTTTTCAGTTTCACTCGTGTAGGGTACTTGTCCACACACCTTCGGCTTGTAGTTTGTCTGTTGTCCTTGGATCTCAAGTGAGTCCCCTGTAAGTAAGCCCGTAGGTGTTTTGAGTTTTTATCCCTTCTTTTAACCCTGTGTCTTTTGTTTGCAGCACTCAGTGCTTGAACTTTTATTCTGATGATTCCGAGCTGTACACTTATTGCACTTAAATAATATTTTATCATTAATCTACAATCACGAGAAGAACATTATTTTTACTATGCTCCCCCCTTCACCAAGTCCCCCCGAAAAACCTCTTCAGTCGCTGTCTATCAGCGTAGTGGAATGCTGTGGATCCCTTCACCAAGTCCGCCCCCACAGACCCGTTACAGTCGCTGTCCATCAGTGAGTAGTAAGATGCTATATGATCTCTACTAGTCTTCTCTGTGTTGTACAGTACTCCCCATGCACACCAGACCCCAAGCATTATTCATGCTAATCCCAATTACCACTATTCTTTCTCCCCACACTTATCCCTCCCTTCAGACTCACCCTGCCTAGTCTTTTTCCCTTTGGTAACTTTTAGTCAACTCTCGGAATCTGTGAGAGTGCTTCTTTTTTTTCCTTCAGTTTCTCTTTGTTGTTATACTCCACACATGAGTGAAATCACTTGGTACTTGTCTTTCTCCACCTGGCCTATTTCTCTGAACGTACTACCGTCTAGCTCCATCCACGTCACTGCAAATGGTAGTGTTTGCTTTCTTCTAAAGGCTGCTTACTGCAATTTTAAACTGGATTTCATTCTTCCTTTTTGTTTGTAGATTAGCTATGTTATTCACCATTCAACTCCTATTTATGTACAATAGCTTTGTGTCAATCGATATGTATCTGTATCTATCTGTCTAACGGTCTGTCTATCTATGTATCTATGTATGTAAGTATGTATTTATGTATCTATGGATCTACCTTTCTATCTATCTATCTATCTTCCTATCATCTATCTATGATGTCTATCATCTATCGGTCTATGTACCTATCTATCTTTCTTTCATCTGTCGTCTGTCTACCTATCTATCTATGAATCAATCACCTTTTTGTCTGCCCATCTATCCTTCTGTACAGAACAGTTAACAACATAGCTTATGTCTCTTTCCTACAATATGCTTCCAGAAATCTTGCAAGGTAGCTAAGCCATAAGGAGAGCACTGTGTTCACCGATACACTTTCAGGTAGAGTCAGCCGCGTGTGCTTATAAAACCAGTAAATGGAGGTGAAAGGACTTGAACCCGTATCTCTGTCCTCTGTCCTCTTATAATTCCTGCTCGCTTGGTGACTTTATTTAGCCACATTCAGTGAGTAAGTGATCCCCGAAGACCACAAGTATCCTTCGTCTGGGCCTGTTGTCGACAGAAAAGTGTACTTGGTTCTTTGCACACCACCATGTTTGAGGGACATTGGTGTGATCACTGCTGATAGGTGGAGGGACAAACATAAAGGAACACCTATTTCTGGACAGGAGCATTTGGAAATAAGAGTGTGTAGTGGAGTGAAGTGTTTATTTGAGGGTCCAAACGTCCCTCTTTAGATGGTTATTACTTCTTTACATTCGTGAACATCATAAAAAGCAATGATTTTAAAAGCGCAGACGCCTATTATTACAGCAATTAATTTGTTGAGGTGGGAGGAAATGAGAAGGAAGTTGCTGCACCACGAAATCTATGCCTGAGCACTGCTGAAACAAAACAAAAAGAATTCACGGTGGCTAGATTGGGCTATTTTCTACTGACTTTCTCTGGGGACTCAAACAGAATCCATTTGTTTGTTTGTTTCTCAGTTTCACTTGTATAGGGTACCTGTCCCTGCCCCTTCAGCTTGTAGTTTGTCTGTGTCCTTGGATCTCAAGTGAGTCTCCAGAAAGGGAGCACGTAGGTGGTCTTGAGTTTTCATCAGTTCTTCTAACCCTGTGTCTTTTGATTGGAGCACTCAAAGCCTGTACTTTTATTCTGATATTTAAGAGCAGTGCTCTTACATCAGTTTGAAATTTTCTTTGTTCTCATTAATATAAAATCACATGCAGAACATTATGTTTTCCAGTCTACCCTCTTCAGCTAGTCCCCCCCAAATCCCAGTTACAGTCGCTATCCGTCAGCATGTACTAAGATGCTGTAGAATCTCTACATGTCTTCTCTGTGTTGTACAGCCCTACCAATAACCCCCCACACTACACATTAAACATGCTAATCCTAATGTCCCCATTCTTTTTCCTCGCCCTTATTACTCCCTTCCCACAAACGCTACCCAGTCACTTTCTCTTTGGTAACTGTTAGTCCACCCTCGGGTACTGTGAGTCTGCTGATGTCTTTTCCTTCAGTTTTTCTTTGTTATCATACTCCACACATGAGTGAAATCATTTGGTAAATGTATTTCTCTGCCTGGCCTGTTTGACTGAGCGTAATACCCTCTACCTCCATCCACGTTATTGCAAATGATAGGATTTGTTTTCTTCTTATGGCTGCTTACTGCACTTTTTAAACTGGATTTCATTCTTCTTTTTTGTTTGTAGTTTCGCTATGTGCTTTCACCATTGCTCTCCTGGTAATGAGCAGTAGCTTTGTGTTAGTCGATATGTACCTATATCTATCTATCTGTCTGTCTATCTATTTATCAATCAATCAATCAACTTTTTGTCTGCCCATCTGTCCTTGTGTACAGAACAGTTAACCACATATCCTGTATCACTTTCCTACACTATGCTTCAAAAAATCCTGCAAAGTATCTAGGCTGTAGAGAGAGCACTGGGTTCACCGAGACCCTTGCAGGACGAGACGGCCACGTGTACCTACAAAACCAGGAAATGGTTGTGCCGGAACTTGAACCCGTGTCTCTGTCCTCTGTCCTCTTTCATCTCCTTCTAACTTGCTGTCTGTATTTAGCCACATTCATTGACTAAGTGCTCCCTGAAGACCACAAATATCATTAATAAGGGCCTGTTGTCTACAGAAAAGTAAACTTGTTGCTTTGCTCACCACCATGTTTGAAGGACATCAGCGTGATCACCGCCGATAGGACGGAGGGTCAAATAGAAAGGAACACCAATTTCTAGACAGAGGCAGTTGGGAGCCAAGAGTGTATTGTGGAGTGACGTGTTTATTTGAGTGTCCAAACTTCCCTCTTTAGGTGGTTATTAGATCTTCTCAATCGTGAACATCATAAAACCCACTGATTTCATTGGCCCAGATGCTTATTATTACAGCAACTCAGTTGTTGAGGTGAGAGAAAATGAGAAGTATGTTGCTGCACCACTATATCTATCGCTGGGAAATGCTGAAACCAAACAAAAAGAATTCACGGTGGTCAGATAGGGCTATTTTCTGCTGACTGTCTCTTGGGACTCAAACAGAATCCATTTGTTTGATAGTTTGTTTTTCAGTTTCACTCGTGTAGGGTACTTGTCCACACACCTTCGGCTTGTAGTTTGTCTGTTGTCCTTGGATCTCAAGTGAGTCCCCTGTAAGTAAGCACGTAGGTGTTTTGAGTTTTTATCCCTTCTTTTAACCCTGTGTCTTTTGTTTGCAGCACTCAGTGCTTGAACTTTTATTCTGATGATTCCAAGCTGTACACTTATTGCACTTAAATAATATTTTATCATTAATCTACAATCACGAGAAGAACATTATTTTTACTATGCTCCCCCCTTCACCAAGTCCTCCCGAAAAACCTCTTCAGTCGCTGTCTATCAGCGTAGTGGAATGCTGTGGATCCCTTCACCAAGTCCGCCCCCACAGACCCGTTACAGTCGCTGTCCATCAGTGAGTAGTAAGATGCTATATGATCTCTACTAGTCTTCTCTGTGTTGTACAGTACTCCCCATGCACACCCGACCCCACGCATTATTCATGCTAATCCCAATTACCACTATTCTTTCTCCCCACACTTATCCCTCCCTTCAGACTCACCCTGCCTAGTCTTTTTCCCTTTGGTAACTTTTTGTCAACTCTCGGAATCTGTGAGAGTGCTTCTTTTTTTTCCTTCAGTTTCTCTTTGTTGTTATACTCCACACATGAGTGAAATCACTTGGTACTTGTCTTTCTCCACCTGGCCTATTTCTCTGAACGTACTACCGTCTAGCTCCATCCACGTCACTGCAAATGGTAGTGTTTGCTTTCTTCTAAAGGCTGCTTACTGCAATTTTAAACTGGATTTCATTCTTCCTTTTTGTTTGTAGATTAGCTATGTTATTCACCATTCAACTCCTATTTATGTACAATAGCTTTGTGTCAATCGATATGTATCTGTATCTATCTGTCTAACGGTCTGTCTATCTATGTATCTATGTATGTAAGTATGTATTTATGTATCTATGGATCTACCTTTCTATCTATCTATCTATCTTCCTATCATCTATCTATGATGTCTATCATCTATCGGTCTATGTACCTATCTATCTTTCTTTCATCTGTCGTCTGTCTACCTATCTATCTATGAATCAATCACCTTTTTGTCTGCCCATCTATCCTTCTGTACAGAACAGTTAACAACATAGCTTATGTCTCTTTCCTACAATATGCTTCCAGAAATCTTGCAAGGTAGCTAAGCCATAAGGAGAGCACTGTGTTCACCGATACACTTTCAGGTAGAGTCAGCCGCGTGTGCTTATAAAACCAGTAAATGGAGGTGAAAGGACTTGTACCCGTATCTCTGTCCTCTGTCCTCTTATAATTCCTGCTCGCTTGGTGACTTTATTTAGCCACATTCAGTGAGTAAGTGATCCACGAAGACCACAAGTATCCTTCGTCTGGGCCTGTTGTCGACAGAAAAGTGTACTTGGTTCTTTGCACACCACCATGTTTGAGGGACATTGGTGTGATCACTGCTGATAGGTGGAGGGACAAACATAAAGGAACACCTATTTCTGGACAGGAGCATTTGGAAATAAGAGTGTGTAGTGGAGTGAAGTGTTTATTTGAGGGTCCAAACGTCCCTCTTTAGATGGTTATTACTTCTTTACATTCGTGAACATCATAAAAAGCAATGATTTTAAAAGCGCAGACGCCTATTATTACAGCAATTCATTTGTTGAGGTGGGAGGAAATGAGAAGGAAGTTGCTGCACCACGAAATCTATGCCTGAGCACTGCTGAAACAAAACAAAAAGAATTCACGGTGGCTAGATTGGGCTATTTTCTACTGACTCTCTCTGGGGACTCAAACAGAATCCATTTGTTTGTTTGTTTCTCAGTTTCACTTGTATAGGGTACCTGTCCCTGCCCCTTCAGCTTGTAGTTTGTCTGTGTCCTTGGATCTCAAGTGAGTCTCCAGAAAGGGAGCACGTAGGTGGTCTTGAGTTTTCATCAGTTCTTCTAACCCTGTGTCTTTTGATTGGAGCACTCAAAGCCTGTACTTTTATTCTGATATTTAAGAGCAGTGCTCTTACATCAGTTTGAAATTTTCTTTGTTCTCATTAATATAAAATCACATGCAGAACATTATGTTTTCCAGTCTACCCTCTTCAGCTAGTCCCCCCCAAATCCCAGTTACAGTCGCTATCCGTCAGCATGTACTAAGATGCTGTAGAATCTCTACATGTCTTCTCTGTGTTGTACAGCCCTACCAATAACCCCCCACACTACACATTAAACATGCTAATCCTAATGTCCCCATTCTTTTTCCTCGCCCTTATTACTCCCTTCCCACAAACGCTACCCAGTCACTTTCTCTTTGGTAACTGTTAGTCCACCCTCGGGTACTGTGAGTCTGCTGATGTCTTTTCCTTCAGTTTTTCTTTGTTATCATACTCCACACATGAGTGAAATCATTTGGTAAATGTATTTCTCTGCCTGGCCTGTTTGACTGAGCGTAATACCCTCTACCTCCATCCACGTTATTGCAAATGATAGGATTTGTTTTCTTCTTATGGCTGCTTACTGCACTTTTTAAACTGGATTTCATTCTTCTTTTTTGTTTGTAGTTTCGCTATGTGCTTTCACCATTGCTCTCCTGGTAATGAGCAGTAGCTTTGTGTTAGTCGATATGTACCTATATCTATCTATCTGTCTGTCTATCTATTTATCAATCAATCAATCAACTTTTTGTCTGCCCATCTGTCCTTGTGTACAGAACAGTTAACCACATATCCTGTATCACTTTCCTACACTATGCTTCAAAAAATCCTGCAAAGTATCTAGGCTGTAGAGAGAGCACTGGGTTCACCGAGACCCTTGCAGGACGAGACGGCCACGTGTACCTACAAAACCAGGAAATGGTTGTGCCGGAACTTGAACCCGTGTCTCTGTCCTCTGTCCTCTTTCATCTCCTTCTAACTTGCTGTCTGTATTTAGCCACATTCATTGACTAAGTGCTCCCTGAAGACCACAAATATCATTAATAAGGGCCTGTTGTCTACAGAAAAGTAAACTTGTTGCTTTGCTCACCACCATGTTTGAAGGACATCAGCGTGATCACCGCCGATAGGACGGAGGGTCAAATAGAAAGGAACACCAATTTCTAGACAGAGGCAGTTGGGAGCCAAGAGTGTATTGTGGAGTGACGTGTTTATTTGAGTGTCCAAACTTCCCTCTTTAGGTGGTTATTAGATCTTCTCAATCGTGAACATCATAAAACCCACTGATTTCATTGGCCCAGATGCTTATTATTACAGCAACTCAGTTGTTGAGGTGAGAGAAAATGAGAAGTATGTTGCTGCACCACTATATCTATCGCTGGGAACTGCTGAAACCAAACAAAAAGAATTCACGGTGGTCAGATAGGGCTATTTTCTGCTGACTGTCTCTTGGGACTCAAACAGAATCCATTTGTTTGATAGTTTGTTTTTCAGTTTCACTCGTGTAGGGTACTTGTCCACACACCATCGGCTTGTAGTTTGTCTGTTGTCCTTGGATCTCAAGTGAGTCCCCTGTAAGTAAGCACGTAGGTGTTTTGAGTTTTTATCCCTTCTTTTAACCCTGTGTCTTTTGTTTGCAGCACTCAGTGCTTGAACTTTTATTCTGATGATTCCAAGCTGTACACTTATTGCACTTAAATAATATTTTATCATTAATCTACAATCACGAGAAGAACATTATTTTTACTATGCTCCCCCCTTCACCAAGTCCTCCCGAAAAACCTCTTCAGTCGCTGTCTATCAGCGTAGTGGAATGCTGTGGATCCCTTCACCAAGTCCGCCCCCACAGACCCGTTACAGTCGCTGTCCATCAGTGAGTAGTAAGATGCTATATGATCTCTACAAGTCTTCTCTGTGTTGTACAGTACTCCCCATGCACACCCGACCCCACGCATTATTCATGCTAATCCCAATTACCACTATTCTTTCTCCCCACACTTATCCCTCCCTTCAGACTCACCCTGCCTAGTCTTTTTCCCTTTGGTAACTTTTTGTCAACTCTCGGAATCTGTGAGAGTGCTTCTTTTTTTTCCTTCAGTTTCTCTTTGTTGTTATACTCCACACATGAGTGAAATCACTTGGTACTTGTCTTTCTCCACCTGGCCTATTTCTCTGAACGTACTACCGTCTAGCTCCATCCACGTCACTGCAAATGGTAGTGTTTGCTTTCTTCTAAAGGCTGCTTACTGCAATTTTAAACTGGATTTCATTCTTCCTTTTTGTTTGTAGATTAGCTATGTTATTCACCATTCAACTCCTATTTATGTACAATAGCTTTGTGTCAATCGATATGTATCTGTATCTATCTGTCTAACGGTCTGTCTATCTATGTATCTATGTATGTAAGTATGTATTTATGTATCTATGGATCTACCTTTCTATCTATCTATCTATCTTCCTATCATCTATCTATGATGTCTATCATCTATCGGTCTATGTACCTATCTATCTTTCTTTCATCTGTCGTCTGTCTACCTATCTATCTATGAATCAATCACCTTTTTGTCTGCCCATCTATCCTTCTGTACAGAACAGTTAACAACATAGCTTATGTCTCTTTCCTACAATATGCTTCCAGAAATCTTGCAAGGTAACTAAGCCGTAAGGAGAGCACTGTGTTCACCGATACACTTTCAGGTAGTGTCAGCCGCGTGTGCTTATAAAACCAGTAAATGGAGGTGAAAGGACTTGAACCCGTATCTCTGTCCTCTGTCCTCTTATAATTCCTGCTCGCTTGGTGACTTTATTTAGCCACATTCAGTGAGTAAGTGATCCCCGAAGACCACAAGTATCCTTCGTCTGGGCCTGTTGTCGACAGAAAAGTGTACTTGGTTCTTTGCACACCACCATGTTTGAGGGACATTGGTGTGATCACTGCTGATAGGTGGAGGGACAAACATAAAGGAACACCTATTTCTGGACAGGAGCATTTGGAAATAAGAGTGTGTAGTGGAGTGAAGTGTTTATTTGAGGGTCCAAACGTCCCTCTTTAGATGGTTATTACTTCTTTACATTCGTGAACATCATAAAAAGCAATGATTTTAAAAGCGCAGACGCCTATTATTACAGCAATTCATTTGTTGAGGTGGGAGGAAATGAGAAGGAAGTTGCTGCACCACGAAATCTATGCCTGAGCACTGCTGAAACAAAACAAAAAGAATTCACGGTGGCTAGATTGGGCTATTTTCTACTGACTCTCTCTGGGGACTCAAACAGAATCCATTTGTTTGTTTGTTTCTCAGTTTCACTTGTATAGGGTACCTGTCCTTGCCCCTTCAGCTTGTAGTTTGTCTGTGTCCTTGGATCTCAAGTGAGTCTCCAGAAAGGGAGCACGTAGGTGGTCTTGAGTTTTCATCAGTTCTTCTAACCCTGTGTCTTTTGATTGGAGCACTCAAAGCCTGTACTTTTATTCTGATATTTGAGAGCAGTGCTCTTACATCAGTTTGAAATTTTCTTTGTTCTCATTAATATAAAATCACATGCAGAACATTATGTTTTCCAGTCTACCCTCTTCAGCTAGTCCCCCCCAAATCCCAGTTACAGTCGCTGTCCGTCAGCATGTACTAAGATGCTGTAGAATCTCTACATGTCTTCTCTGTGTTGTACAGCCCTACCAATAACCCCCCACACTACACATTAAACATGCTAATCCTAATGTCCCCATTCTTTTTCCTCGCCCTTATTACTCCCTTCCCACAAACGCTACCCAGTCACTTTCTCTTTGGTAACTGTTAGTCCACCCTCGGGTACTGTGAGTCTGCTGATGTCTTTTCCTTCAGTTTTTCTTTGTTATCATACTCCACACATGAGTGAAATCATTTGGTAAATGTATTTCTCTGCCTGGCCTGTTTGACTGAGCGTAATACCCTCTACCTCCATCCACGTTATTGCAAATGATAGGATTTGTTTTCTTCTTATGGCTGCTTACTGCACTTTTTAAACTGGATTTCATTCTTCTTTTTTGTTTGTAGTTTCGCTATGTGCTTTCACCATTGCTCTCCTGGTAATGAGCAGTAGCTTTGTGTTAGTCGATATGTACCTATATCTATCTATCTGTCTGTCTATCTATTTATCAATCAATCAATCAACTTTTTGTCTGCCCATCTGTCCTTGTGTACAGAACAGTTAACCACATATCCTGTATCACTTTCCTACACTATGCTTCAAAAAATCCTGCAAAGTATCTAGGCTGTAGAGAGAGCACTGGGTTCACCGAGACCCTTGCAGGACGAGACGGCCACGTGTACCTACAAAACCAGGAAATGGTTGTGCCGGAACTTGAACCCGTGTCTCTGTCCTCTGTCCTCTTTCATCTCCTTCTAACTTGCTGTCTGTATTTAGCCACATTCATTGACTAAGTGCTCCCTGAAGACCACAAATATCATTAATAAGGGCCTGTTGTCTACAGAAAAGTAAACTTGTTGCTTTGCTCACCACCATGTTTGAAGGACATCAGCGTGATCACCGCCGATAGGACGGAGGGTCAAATAGAAAGGAACACCAATTTCTAGACAGAGGCAGTTGGGAGCCAAGAGTGTATTGTGGAGTGACGTGTTTATTTGAGTGTCCAAACTTCCCTCTTTAGGTGGTTATTAGATCTTCTCAATCGTGAACATCATAAAACCCACTGATTTCATTGGCCCAGATGCTTATTATTACAGCAACTCAGTTGTTGAGGTGAGAGAAAATGAGAAGTATGTTGCTGCACCACTATATCTATCGCTGGGAACTGCTGAAACCAAACAAAAAGAATTCACGGTGGTCAGATAGGGCTATTTTCTGCTGACTGTCTCTGGGGACTCAAACAGAATCCATTTGTTTGATAGTTTGTTTTTCAGTTTCACTCGTGTAGGGTACTTGTCCACACACCTTCGGCTTGTAGTTTGTCTGTTGTCCTTGGATCTCAAGTGAGTCCCCTGTAAGTAAGCACGTAGGTGTTTTGAGTTTTTATCCCTTCTTTTAACCCTGTGTCTTTTGTTTGCAGCACTCAGTGCTTGAACTTTTATTCTGATGATTCCGAGCTGTACACTTATTGCACTTAAATAATATTTTATCATTAATCTACAATCACGAGAAGAACATTATTTTTACTATGCTCCCCCCTTCACCAAGTCCCCCCGAAAAACCTCTTCAGTCGCTGTCTATCAGCGTAGTGGAATGCTGTGGATCCCTTCACCAAGTCCGCCCCCACAGACCTGTTACAGTCGCTGTCCATCAGTGAGTAGTAAGATGCTATATGATCTCTACTAGTCTTCTCTGTGTTGTACAGTACTCCCCATGCACACCCGACCCCACGCATTATTCATGCTAATCCCAATTACCACTATTCTTTCTCCCCACACTTATCCCTCCCTTCAGACTCACCCTGCCTAGTCTTTTTCCCTTTGGTAACTTTTTGTCAACTCTCGGAATCTGTGAGATTGCTTCTTTTTTTTCCTTCAGTTTCTCTTTGTTGTTATACTCCACACATGAGTGAAATCACTTGGTACTTGTCTTTCTCCACC
Source organism: Manis pentadactyla (assembly GCF_030020395.1). Lineage (NCBI taxonomy): Eukaryota > Metazoa > Chordata > Mammalia > Pholidota > Manidae > Manis > Manis pentadactyla. The sequence continues at coordinate 445,594 of NW_026644625.1, forward strand.
TGGCCTATTTCTCTGAACGTACTACCGTCTAGCTCCATCCACGTCACTGCAAATGGTAGTGTTTGCTTTCTTCTAAAGGCTGCTTACTGCAATTTTAAACTGAATTTCATTCTTCCTTTTTGTTTGTAGATTAGCTATGTTATTCACCATTCAACTCCTATTTATGTACAATAGCTTTGTGTCAATCGATATGTATCTGTATCTATCTGTCTAACGGTCTGTCTATCTATGTATCTATGTATGTAAGTATGTATGTATGTATCTATGGATCTACCTTTCTATCTATCTATCTATCTTCCTATCATCTATCTATGATGTCTATCATCTATCGGTCTATGTACCTATCTATCTTTCTTTCATCTGTCGTCTGTCTACCTATCTATCTATGAATCAATCACCTTTTTGTCTGCCCATCTATCCTTCTGTACAGAACAGTTAACAACATAGCTTATGTCTCTTTCCTACAATATGCTTCCAGAAATCTTGCAAGGTAGCTAAGCCATAAGGAGAGCACTGTGTTCACCGATACACTTTCAGGTAGAGTCAGCCGCGTGTGCTTACAAAACCAGTAAATGGAGGTGAAAGGACTTGAACCCGTATCTCTGTCCTCTGTCCTCTTATAATTCCTGCTCGCTTGGTGACTTTATTTAGCCACATTCAGTGAGTAAGTGATCCCCGAAGACCACAAGTATCCTTCGTCTGGGCCTGTTGTCGACAGAAAAGTGTACTTGGTTCTTTGCACACCACCATGTTTGAGGGACATTGGTGTGATCACTGCTGATAGGTGGAGGGACAAACATAAAGGAACACCTATTTCTGGACAGGAGCATTTGGAAATAAGAGTGTGTAGTGGAGTGAAGTGTTTATTTGAGGGTCCAAACGTCCCTCTTTAGATGGTTATTACTTCTTTACATTCGTGAACATCATAAAAAGCAATGATTTTAAAAGCGCAGACACCTATTATTACAGCAATTCATTTGTTGAGGTGGGAGGAAATGAGAAGGAAGTTGCTGCACCACGAAATCTATGCCTGAGCACTGCTGAAACAAAACAAAAAGAATTCACGGTGGCTAGATCGGGCTATTTTCTACTGACTCTCTCTGGGGACTCAAACAGAATCCATTTGTTTGTTTGTTTCTCAGTTTCACTTGTATAGGGTACCTGTCCCTGCCCCTTCAGCTTGTAGTTTGTCTGTGTCCTTGGATCTCAAGTGAGTCTCCAGAAAGGGAGCACGTAGGTGGTCTTGAGTTTTCATCAGTTCTTCTAACCCTGTGTCTTTTGATTGGAGCACTCAAAGCCTGTACTTTTATTCTGATATTTGAGAGCAGTGCTCTTACATCAGTTTGAAATTTTCTTTGTTCTCATTAATATAAAATCACATGCAGAACATTATGTTTTCCAGTCTACCCTCTTCAGCTAGTCCCCCCCAAATCCCAGTTACAGTCGCTGTCCGTCAGCATGTACTAAGATGCTGTAGAATCACTACATGTCTTCTCTGTGTTGTACAGCCCTACCAATAACCCCCCACACTACACATTAAACATGCTAATCCTAATGTCCCCATTCTTTTTCCTCGCCCTTATTACTCCCTTCCCACAAACGCTACCCAGTCACTTTCTCTTTGGTAACTGTTAGTCCACCCTCGGGTACTGTGAGTCTGCTGATGTCTTTTCCTTCAGTTTTTCTTTGTTATCATACTCCACACATGAGTGAAATCATTTGGTAAATGTATTTCTCTGCCTGGCCTGTTTGACTGAGCATAATACCCTCTACCTCCATCCACGTTATTGCAAATGATAGGATTTGTTTTCTTCTTATGGCTGCTTACTGCACTTTTTAAACTGGATTTCATTCTTCTTTTTTGTTTGTAGTTTCGCTATGTGCTTTCACCATTGCTCTCCTGGTAATGAGCAGTAGCTTTGTGTTAGTCGATATGTACCTATATCTATCTATCTGTCTGTCTATCTATTTATCAATCAATCAATCAACTTTTTGTCTGCCCATCTGTCCTTGTGTACAGAACAGTTAACCACATATCCTGTATCACTTTCCTACACTATGCTTCAAAAAATCCTGCAAAGTATCTAGGCTGTAGAGAGAGCACTGGGTTCACCGAGACCCTTGCAGGACGAGACGGCCACGTGTACCTACAAAACCAGGAAATGGTTGTGCCGGAACTTGAACCCGTGTCTCTGTCCTCTGTCCTCTTTCATCTTCTTCTAACTTTCTGTCTGTATTTAGCCACATTCATTGACTAAGTGCTCCCTGAAGACCACAAATATCATTAATAAGGGCCTGTTGTCTACAGAAAAGTAAACTTGTTGCTTTGCTCACCACCATGTTTGAAGGACATCAGCGTGATCACCGCCGATAGGACGGAGGGTCAAATAGAAAGGAACACCAATTTCTAGACAGAGGCAGTTGGGAGCCAAGAGTGTATTGTGGAGTGACGTGTTTATTTGAGTGTCCAAACTTCCCTCTTTAGGTGGTTATTAGATCTTCTCAATCGTGAACATCATAAAACCCACTGATTTCATTGGCCCAGATGCTTATTATTACAGCAACTCAGTTGTTGAGGTGAGAGAAAATGAGAAGTATGTTGCTGCACCACTATATCTATCGCTGGGAACTGCTGAAACCAAACAAAAAGAATTCACGGTGGTCAGATAGGGCTATTTTCTGCTGACTGTCTCTGGGGACTCAAACAGAATCCATTTGTTTGATAGTTTGTTTTTCAGTTTCACTCGTGTAGGGTACTTGTCCACACACCTTCGGCTTGTAGTTTGTCTGTTGTCCTTGGATCTCAAGTGAGTCCCCTGTAAGTAAGCACGTAGGTGTTTTGAGTTTTTATCCCTTCTTTTAACCCTGTGTCTTTTGTTTGCAGCACTCAGTGCTTGAACTTTTATTCTGATGATTCCGAGCTGTACACTTATTGCACTTAAATAATATTTTATCATTAATCTACAATCACGAGAAGAACATTATTTTTACTATGCTCCCCCCTTCACCAAGTCCCCCCGAAAAACCTCTTCAGTCGCTGTCTATCAGCGTAGTGGAATGCTGTGGATCCCTTCACCAAGTCCGCCCCCACAGACCCGTTACAGTCGCTGTCCATCAGTGAGTAGTAAGATGCTATATGATCTCTACTAGTCTTCTCTGTGTTGTACAGTACTCCCCATGCACACCCGACCCCACGCATTATTCATGCTAATCCCAATTACCACTATTCTTTCTCCCCACACTTATCCCTCCCTTCAGACTCACCCTGCCTAGTCTTTTTCCCTTTGGTAACTTTTAGTCAACTCTCGGAATCTGTGAGAGTGCTTCTTTTTTTTCCTTCAGTTTCTCTTTGTTGTTATACTCCACACATGAGTGAAATCACTTGGTACTTGTCTTTCTCCACCTGGCCTATTTCTCTGAACGTACTACCGTCTAGCTCCATCCACGTCACTGCAAATGGTAGTGTTTGCTTTCTTCTAAAGGCTGCTTACTGCAATTTTAAACTGGATTTCATTCTTCCTTTTTGTTTGTAGATTAGCTATGTTATTCACCATTCAACTCCTATTTATGTACAATAGCTTTGTGTCAATCGATATGTATCTGTATCTATCTGTCTAACGGTCTGTTTATCTATGTATCTATGTATGTAAGTATGTATGTATGTATCTATGGATCTACCATTCTATCTATCTATCTATCTTCCTATCATCTATCTATGATGTCTATCATCTATCGGTCTATGTACCTATCTATCTTTCTTTCATCTGTCGTCTGTCTACCTATCTATCTATGAATCAATCACCTTTTTGTCTGCCCATCTATCCTTCTGTACAGAACAGTTAACAACATAGCTTATGTCTCTTTCCTACAATATGCTTCCAGAAATCTTGCAAGGTAGCTAAGCCATAAGGAGAGCACTGTGTTCACCGATACACTTTCAGGTAGAGTCAGCCGCGTGTGCTTATAAAACCAGTAAATGGAGGTGAAAGGACTTGAACCCGTATCTCTGTCCTCTGTCCTCTTATAATTCCTGCTCGCTTGGTGACTTTATTTAGCCACATTCAGTGAGTAAGTGATCCCCGAAGACCACAAGTATCCTTCGTCTGGGCCTGTTGTCGACAGAAAAGTGTACTTGGTTCTTTGCACACCACCATGTTTGAGGGACATTGGTGTGATCACTGCTGATAGGTGGAGGGACAAACATAAAGGAACACCTATTTCTGGACAGGAGCATTTGGAAATAAGAGTGTGTAGTGGAGTGAAGTGTTTATTTGAGGGTCCAAACGTCCCTCTTTAGATGGTTATTACTTCTTTACATTCGTGAACATCATAAAAAGCAATGATTTTAAAAGCGCAGACGCCTATTATTACAGCAATTCATTTGTTGAGGTGGGAGGAAATGAGAAGGAAGTTGCTGCACCACGAAATCTATGCCTGAGCACTGCTGAAACAAAACAAAAAGAATTCACGGTGGCTAGATTGGGCTATTTTCTACTGACTCTCTCTGGGGACTCAAACAGAATCCATTTGTTTGTTTGTTTCTCAGTTTCACTTGTATAGGGTACCTGTCCCTGCCCCTTCAGCTTGTAGTTTGTCTGTGTCCTTGGATCTCAAGTGAGTCTCCAGAAAGGGAGCACGTAGGTGGTCTTGAGTTTTCATCAGTTCTTCTAACCCTGTGTCTTTTGATTGGAGCACTCAAAGCCTGTACTTTTATTCTGATATTTGAGAGCAGTGCTCTTACATCAGTTTGAAATTTTCTTTGTTCTCATTAATATAAAATCACATGCAGAACATTATGTTTTCCAGTCTACCCTCTTCAGCTAGTCCCCCCCAAATCCCAGTTAAAGTCGCTGTCCGTCAGCATGTACTAAGATGCTGTAGAATCACTACATGTCTTCTCTGTGTTGTACAGCCCTACCAATAACCCCCCACACTACACATTAAACATGCTAATCCTAATGTCCCCATTCTTTTTCCTCGCCCTTATTACTCCCTTCCCACAAACGCTACCCAGTCACTTTCTCTTTGGTAACTGTTAGTCCACCCTCGGGTACTGTGAGTCTGCTGATGTCTTTTCCTTCAGTTTTTCTTTGTTATCATACTCCACACATGAGTGAAATCATTTGGTAAATGTATTTCTCTGCCTGGCCTGTTTGACTGAGCGTAATACCCTCTACCTCCATCCACGTTATTGCAAATGATAGGATTTGTTTTCTTCTTATGGCTGCTTACTGCACTTTTTAAACTGGATTTCATTCTTCTTTTTTGTTTGTAGTTTCGCTATGTGCTTTCACCATTGCTCTCCTGGTAATGAGCAGTAGCTTTGTGTTAGTCGATATGTACCTATATCTATCTATCTGTCTGTCTATCTATTTATCAATCAATCAATCAACTTTTTGTCTGCCCATCTGTCCTTGTGTACAGAACAGTTAACCACATATCCTGTATCACTTTCCTACACTATGCTTCAAAAAATCCTGCAAAGTATCTAGGCTGTAGAGAGAGCACTGGGTTCACCGAGACCCTTGCAGGACGAGACGGCCACGTGTACCTACAAAACCAGGAAATGGTTGTGCCGGAACTTGAACCCGTGTCTCTGTCCTCTGTCCTCTTTCATCTCCTTCTAACTTGCTGTCTGTATTTAGCCACATTCATTGACTAAGTGCTCCCTGAAGACCACAAATATCATTAATAAGGGCCTGTTGTCTACAGAAAAGTAAACTTGTTGCTTTGCTCACCACCATGTTTGAAGGACATCAGCGTGATCACCGCCGATAGGACGGAGGGTCAAATAGAAAGGAACACCAATTTCTAGACAGAGGCAGTTGGGAGCCAAGAGTGTATTGTGGAGTGACGTGTTTATTTGAGTGTCCAAACTTCCCTCTTTAGGTGGTTATTAGATCTTCTCAATCGTGAACATCATAAAACCCACTGATTTCATTGGCCCAGATGCTTATTATTACAGCAACTCAGTTGTTGAGGTGAGAGAAAATGAGAAGTATGTTGCTGCACCACTATATCTATCGCTGGGAACTGCTGAAACCAAACAAAAAGAATTCACGGTGGTCAGATAGGGCTATTTTCTGCTGACTGTCTCTTGGGACTCAAACAGAATCCATTTGTTTGATAGTTTGTTTTTCAGTTTCACTCGTGTAGGGTACTTGTCCACACACCTTCGGCTTGTAGTTTGTCTGTTGTCCTTGGATCTCAAGTGAGTCCCCTGTAAGTAAGCACGTAGGTGTTTTGAGTTTTTATCCCTTCTTTTAACCCTGTGTCTTTTGTTTGCAGCACTCAGTGCTTGAACTTTTATTCTGATGATTCCGAGCTGTACACTTATTGCACTTAAATAATATTTTATCATTAATCTACAATCACGAGAAGAACATTATTTTTACTATGCTCCCCCCTTCACCAAGTCCCCCCGAAAAACCTCTTCAGTCGCTGTCTATCAGCGTAGTGGAATGCTGTGGATCCCTTCACCAAGTCCGCCCCCACAGACCCGTTACAGTCGCTGTCCATCAGTGAGTAGTAAGATGCTATATGATCTCTACTAGTCTTCTCTGTGTTGTACAGTACTCCCCATGTACACCCGACCCCACGCATTATTCATGCTAATCCCAATTACCACTATTCTTTCTCCCCACACTTATCCCTCCCTTCAGACTCACCCTGCCTAGTCTTTTTCCCTTTGGTAACTTTTAGTCAACTCTCGGAATCTGTGAGAGTGCTTCTTTTTTTTCCTTCAGTTTCTCTTTGTTGTTATACTCCACACATGAGTGAAATCACTTGGTACTTGTCTTTCTCCACCTGGCCTATTTCTCTGAACGTACTACCATCTAGCTCCATCCACGTCACTGCAAATGGTAGTGTTTGCTTTCTTCTAAAGGCTGCTTACTGCAATTTTAAACTGGATTTCATTCTTCCTTTTTGTTTGTAGATTAGCTATGTTATTCACCATTCAACTCCTATTTATGTACAATAGCTTTGTGTCAATCGATATGTATCTGTATCTATCTGTCTAACGGTCTGTCTATCTATGTATCTATGTATGTAAGTATGTATTTATGTATCTATGGATCTACCTTTCTATCTATCTATCTATCTTCCTATCATCTATCTATGATGTCTATCATCTATCGGTCTATGTACCTATCTATCTTTCTTTCATCTGTCGTCTGTCTACCTATCTATCTATGAATCAATCACCTTTTTGTCTGCCCATCTATCCTTCTGTACAGAACAGTTAACAACATAGCTTATGTCTCTTTCCTACAATATGCTTCCAGAAATCTTGCAAGGTAGCTAAGCCATAAGGAGAGCACTGTGTTCACCGATACACTTTCAGGTAGAGTCAGCCGCGTGTGCTTATAAAACCAGTAAATGGAGGTGAAAGGACTTGAACCCGTATCTCTGTCCTCTGTCCTCTTATAATTCCTGCTCGCTTGGTGACTTTATTTAGCCACATTCAGTGAGTAAGTGATCCCCGAAGACCACAAGTATCCTTCGTCTGGGCCTGTTGTCGACAGAAAAGTGTACTTGGTTCTTTGCACACCACCATGTTTGAGGGACATTGGTGTGATCACTGCTGATAGGTGGAGGGACAAACATAAAGGAACACCTATTTCTGGACAGGAGCATTTGGAAATAAGAGTGTGTAGTGGAGTGAAGTGTTTATTTGAGGGTCCAAACGTCCCTCTTTAGATGGTTATTACTTCTTTACATTCGTGAACATCATAAAAAGCAATGATTTTAAAAGCGCAGACGCCTATTATTACAGCAATTCATTTGTTGAGGTGGGAGGAAATGAGAAGGAAGTTGCTGCACCACGAAATCTATGCCTGAGCACTGCTGAAACAAAACAAAAAGAATTCACGGTGGCTAGATTGGGCTATTTTCTACTGACTCTCTCTGGGGACTCAAACAGAATCCATTTGTTTGTTTGTTTCTCAGTTTCACTTGTATAGGGTACCTGTCCCTGCCCCTTCAGCTTGTAGTTTGTCTGTGTCCTTGGATCTCAAGTGAGTCTCCAGAAAGGGAGCACGTAGGTGGTCTTGAGTTTTCATCAGTTCTTCTAACCCTGTGTCTTTTGATTGGAGCACTCAAAGCCTGTACTTTTATTCTGATATTTGAGAGCAGTGCTCTTACATCAGTTTGAAATTTTCTTTGTTCTCATTAATATAAAATCACATGCAGAACATTATGTTTTCCAGTCTACCCTCTTCAGCTAGTCCCCCCCAAATCCCAGTTAAAGTCGCTGTCCGTCAGCATGTACTAAGATGCTGTAGAATCACTACATGTCTTCTCTGTGTTGTACAGCCCTACCAATAACCCCCCACACTACACATTAAACATGCTAATCCTAATGTCCCCATTCTTTTTCCTCGCCCTTATTACTCCCTTCCCACAAACGCTACCCAGTCACTTTCTCTTTGGTAACTGTTAGTCCACCCTCGGGTACTGTGAGTCTGCTGATGTCTTTTCCTTCAGTTTTTCTTTGTTATCATACTCCACACATGAGTGAAATCATTTGGTAAATGTATTTCTCTGCCTGGCCTGTTTGACTGAGCGTAATACCCTCTACCTCCATCCACGTTATTGCAAATGATAGGATTTGTTTTCTTCTTATGGCTGCTTACTGCACTTTTTAAACTGGATTTCATTCTTCTTTTTTGTTTGTAGTTTCGCTATGTGCTTTCACCATTGCTCTCCTGGTAATGAGCAGTAGCTTTGTGTTAGTCGATATGTACCTATATCTATCTATCTGTCTGTCTATCTATTTATCAATCAATCAATCAACTTTTTGTCTGCCCATCTGTCCTTGTGTACAGAACAGTTAACCACATATCCTGTATCACTTTCCTACACTATGCTTCAAAAAATCCTGCAAAGTATCTAGGCTGTAGAGAGAGCACTGGGTTCACCGAGACCCTTGCAGGACGAGACGGCCACGTGTACCCACAAAACCAGGAAATGGTTGTGCCGGAACTTGAACCCGTGTCTCTGTCCTCTGTCCTCTTTCATCTCCTTCTAACTTGCTGTCTGTATTTAGCCACATTCATTGACTAAGTGCTCCCTGAAGACCACAAATATCATTAATAAGGGCCTGTTGTCTACAGAAAAGTAAACTTGTTGCTTTGCTCACCACCATGTTTGAAGGACATCAGCGTGATCACCGCCGATGGGACGGAGGGTCAAATAGAAAGGAACACCAATTTCTAGACAGAGGCAGTTGGGAGCCAAGAGTGTATTGTGGAGTGACGTGTTTATTTGAGTGTCCAAACTTCCCTCTTTAGGTGGTTATTAGATCTTCTCAATCGTGAACATCATAAAACCCACTGATTTCATTGGCCCAGATGCTTATTATTACAGCAACTCAGTTGTTGAGGTGAGAGAAAATGAGAAGTATGTTGCTGCACCACTATATCTATCGCTGGGAACTGCTGAAACCAAACAAAAAGAATTCACGGTGGTCAGATAGGGCTATTTTCTGCTGACTGTCTCTGGGGACTCAAACAGAATCCATTTGTTTGATAGTTTGTTTTTCAGTTTCACTCGTGTAGGGTACTTGTCCACACACCTTCGGCTTGTAGTTTGTCTGTTGTCCTTGGATCTCAAGTGAGTCCCCTGTAAGTAAGCACGTAGGTGTTTTGAGTTTTTATCCCTTCTTTTAACCCTGTGTCTTTTGTTTGCAGCACTCAGTGCTTGAACTTTTATTCTGATGATTCCGAGCTGTACACTTATTGCACTTAAATAATATTTTATCATTAATCTACAATCACGAGAAGAACATTATTTTTACTATGCTCCCCCCTTCACCAAGTCCCCCCGAAAAACCTCTTCAGTCGCTGTCTATCAGCGTAGTGGAATGCTGTGGATCCCTTCACCAAGTCCGCCCCCACAGACCCGTTACAGTCGCTGTCCATCAGTGAGTAGTAAGATGCTATATGATCTCTACTAGTCTTCTCTGTGTTGTACAGTACTCCCCATGCACACCCGACCCCACGCATTATTCATGCTAATCCCAATTACCACTATTCTTTCTCCCCACACTTATCCCTCCCTTCAGACTCACCCTGCCTAGTCTTTTTCCCTTTGGTAACTTTTAGTCAACTCTCGGAATCTGTGAGAGTGCTTCTTTTTTTTCCTTCAGTTTCTCTTTGTTGTTATACTCCACACATGAGTGAAATCACTTGGTACTTGTCTTTCTCCACCTGGCCTATTTCTCTGAACGTACTACCGTCTAGCTCCATCCACGTCACTGCAAATGGTAGTGTTTGCTTTCTTCTAAAGGCTGCTTACTGCAATTTTAAACTGGATTTCATTCTTCCTTTTTGTTTGTAGATTAGCTATGTTATTCACCATTCAACTCCTATTTATGTACAATAGCTTTGTGTCAATCGATATGTATCTGTATCTATCTGTCTAACGGTCTGTCTATCTATGTATCTATGTATGTAAGTATGTATGTATGTATCTATGGATCTACCTTTCTATCTATCTATCTATCTTCCTATCATCTATCTATGATGTCTATCATCTATCGGTCTATGTACCTATCTATCTTTCATCTGTCGTCTGTCTACCTATCTATCTATGAATCAATCACCTTTTTGTCTGCCCATCTATCCTTCTGTACAGAACAGTTAACAACATAGCTTATGTCTCTTTCCTACAATATGCTTCCAGAAATCTTGCAAGGTAGCTAAGCCATAAGGAGAGCACTGTGTTCACCGATACACTTTCAGGTAGAGTCAGCCGCGTGTGCTTACAAAACCAGTAAATGGAGGTGAAAGGACTTGAACCCGTATCTCTGTCCTCTGTCCTCTTATAATTCCTGCTCGCTTGGTGACTTTATTTAGCCACATTCAGTGAGTAAGTGATCCCCGAAGACCACAAGTATCCTTCGTCTGGGCCTGTTGTCGACAGAAAAGTGTACTTGGTTCTTTGCACACCACCATGTTTGAGGGACATTGGTGTGATCACTGCTGATAGGTGGAGGGACAAACATAAAGGAACACCTATTTCTGGACAGGAGCATTTGGAAATAAGAGTGTGTAGTGGAGTGAAGTGTTTATTTGAGGGTCCAAACGTCCCTCTTTAGATGGTTATTACTTCTTTACATTCGTGAACATCATAAAAAGCAATGATTTTAAAAGCGCAGACGCCTATTATTACAGCAATTCATTTGTTGAGGTGGGAGGAAATGAGAAGGAAGTTGCTGCACCACGAAATCTATGCCTGAGCACTGCTGAAACAAAACAAAAAGAATTCACGGTGGCTAGATTGGGCTATTTTCTACTGACTCTCTCTGGGGACTCAAACAGAATCCATTTGTTTGTTTGTTTCTCAGTTTCACTTGTATAGGGTACCTGTCCCTGCCCCTTCAGCTTGTAGTTTGTCTGTGTCCTTGGATCTCAAGTGAGTCTCCAGAAAGGGAGCACGTAGGTGGTCTTGAGTTTTCATCAGTTCTTCTAACCCTGTGTCTTTTGATTGGAGCACTCAAAACCTGTACTTTTATTCTGATATTTGAGAGCAGTGCTCTTACATCAGTTTGAAATTTTCTTTGTTCTCATTAATATAAAATCACATGCAGAACATTATGTTTTCCAGTCTACCCTCTTCAGCTAGTCCCCCCCAAATCCCAGTTACAGTCGCTGTCCGTCAGCATGTACTAAGATGCTGTAGAATCACTACATGTCTTCTCTGTGTTGTACAGCCCTACCAATAACCCCCCACACTACACATTAAACATGCTAATCCTAATGTCCCCATTCTTTTTCCTCGCCCTTATTACTCCCTTCCCACAAACGCTACCCAGTCACTTTCTCTTTGGTAACTGTTAGTCCACCCTCGGGTACTGTGAGTCTGCTGATGTCTTTTCCTTCAGTTTTTCTTTGTTATCATACTCCACACATGAGTGAAATCATTTGGTAAATGTATTTCTCTGCCTGGCCTGTTTGACTGAGCGTAATACCCTCTACCTCCATCCACGTTATTGCAAATGATAGGATTTGTTTTCTTCTTATGGCTGCTTACTGCACTTTTTAAACTGGATTTCATTCTTCTTTTTTGTTTTTGTAGTTTCGCTATGTGCTTTCACCATTGCTCTCCTGGTAATGAGCAGTAGCTTTGTGTTAGTCGATATGTACCTATATCTATCTATCTGTCTGTCTATCTATTTATCAATCAATCAATCAACTTTTTGTCTGCCCATCTGTCCTTGTGTACAGAACAGTTAACCACATATCCTGTATCACTTTCCTACACTATGCTTCAAAAAATCCTGCAAAGTATCTAGGCTGTAGAGAGAGCACTGGGTTCACCGAGACCCTTGCAGGACGAGACGGCCACGTGTACCCACAAAACCAGGAAATGGTTGTGCCGGAACTTGAACCCGTGTCTCTGTCCTCTGTCCTCTTTCATCTCCTTCTAACTTGCTGTCTGTATTTAGCCACATTCATTGACTAAGTGCTCCCTGAAGACCACAAATATCATTAATAAGGGCCTGTTGTCTACAGAAAAGTAAACTTGTTGCTTTGCTCACCACCATGTTTGAAGGACATCAGCGTGATCACCGCCGATGGGACGGAGGGTCAAATAGAAAGGAACACCAATTTCTAGACAGAGGCAGTTGGGAGCCAAGAGTGTATTGTGGAGTGACGTGTTTATTTGAGTGTCCAAACTTCCCTCTTTAGGTGGTTATTAGATCTTCTCAATCGTGAACATCATAAAACCCACTGATTTCATTGGCCCAGATGCTTATTATTACAGCAACTCAGTTGTTGAGGTGAGAGAAAATGAGAAGTATGTTGCTGCACCACTATATCTATCGCTGGGAACTGCTGAAACCAAACAAAAAGAATTCACGGTGGTCAGATAGGGCTATTTTCTGCTGACTGTCTCTGGGGACTCAAACAGAATCCATTTGTTTGATAGTTTGTTTTTCAGTTTCACTCGTGTAGGGTACTTGTCCACACACCTTCGGCTTGTAGTTTGTCTGTTGTCCTTGGATCTCAAGTGAGTCCCCTGTAAGTAAGCACGTAGGTGTTTTGAGTTTTTATCCCTTCTTTTAACCCTGTGTCTTTTGTTTGCAGCACTCAGTGCTTGAACTTTTATTCTGATGATTCCGAGCTGTACACTTATTGCACTTAAATAATATTTTATCATTAATCTACAATCACGAGAAGAACATTATTTTTACTATGCTCCCCCCTTCACCAAGTCCCCCCGAAAAACCTCTTCAGTCGCTGTCTATCAGCGTAGTGGAATGCTGTGGATCCCTTCACCAAGTCCGCCCCCACAGACCCGTTACAGTCGCTGTCCATCAGTGAGTAGTAAGATGCTATATGATCTCTACTAGTCTTCTCTGTGTTGTACAGTACTCCCCATGCACACCCGACCCCACGCATTATTCATGCTAATCCCAATTACCACTATTCTTTCTCCCCACACTTATCCCTCCCTTCAGACTCACCCTGCCTAGTCTTTTTCCCTTTGGTAACTTTTAGTCAACTCTCGGAATCTGTGAGAGTGCTTCTTTTTTTTCCTTCAGTTTCTCTTTGTTGTTATACTCCACACATGAGTGAAATCACTTGGTACTTGTCTTTCTCCACCTGGCCTATTTCTCTGAACGTACTACCGTCTAGCTCCATCCACGTCACTGCAAATGGTAGTGTTTGCTTTCTTCTAAAGGCTGCTTACTGCAATTTTAAACTGGATTTCATTCTTCCTTTTTGTTTGTAGATTAGCTATGTTATTCACCATTCAACTCCTATTTATGTACAATAGCTTTGTGTCAATCGATATGTATCTGTATCTATCTGTCTAACGGTCTGTCTATCTATGTATCTATGTATGTAAGTATGTATGTATGTATCTATGGATCTACCTTTCTATCTATCTATCTATCTTCCTATCATCTATCTATGATGTCTATCATCTATCGGTCTATGTACCTATCTATCTTTCTTTCATCTGTCGTCTGTCTACCTATCTATCTATGAATCAATCACCTGTTTGTCTGCCCATCTATCCTTCTGTACAGAACAGTTAACAACATAGCTTATGTCTCTTTCCTACAATATGCTTCCAGAAATCTTGCAAGGTAGCTAAGCCATAAGGAGAGCACTGTGTTCACCGATACACTTTCAGGTAGAGTCAGCCGCGTGTGCTTACAAAACCAGTAAAGGAAGGTGAAAGGACTTGAACCCGTATATCTGTCCTCTGTCCTCTTATAATTCCTGCTCGCTTGGTGACTTTATTTAGCCACATTCAGTGAGTAAGTGATCCACGAAGACCACAAGTATCCTTCGTCTGGGCCTGTTGTCGACAGAAAAGTGTACTTGGTTCTTTGCACACCACCATGTTTGAGGGACATTGGTGTGATCACTGCTGATAGGTGGAGGGACAAACATAAAGGACACCTATTTCTGGACAGGAGCATTTGGAAATAAGAGTGTGTAGTGGAGTGAAGTGTTTATTTGAGGGTCCAAACGTCCCTCTTTAGATGGTTATTACTTCTTTACATTCGTGAACATCATAAAAAGCAATGATTTTAAAAGCGCAGACGCCTATTATTACAGCAATTCATTTGTTGAGGTGGGAGGAAATGAGAAGGAAGTTGCTGCACCACGAAATCTATGCCTGAGCACTGCTGAAACAAAACAAAAAGAATTCACGGTGGCTAGATTGGGCTATTTTCTACTGACTCTCTCTGGGGACTCAAACAGAATCCATTTGTTTGTTTGTTTCTCAGTTTCACTTGTATAGGGTACCTGTCCCTGCCCCTTCAGCTTGTAGTTTGTCTGTGTCCTTGGATCTCAAGTGAGTCTCCAGAAAGGGAGCACGTAGGTGGTCTTGAGTTTTCATCAGTTCTTCTAACCCTGTGTCTTTTGATTGGAGCACTCAAAGCCTGTACTTTTATTCTGATATTTGAGAGCAGTGCTCTTACATCAGTTTGAAATTTTCTTTGTTCTCATTAATATAAAATCACATGCAGAACATTATGTTTTCCAGTCTACCCTTTTCAGCTAGTCCCCCCCAAATCCCAGTTACAGTCGCTGTCCGTCAGCATGTACTAAGATGCTGTAGAATCACTACATGTCTTCTCTGTGTTGTACAGCCCTACCAATAACCCCCCACACTACACATTAAACATGCTAATCCTAATGTCCCCATTCTTTATCCTCGCCCTTATTACTCCCTTCCCACAAACGCTACCCAGTCACTTTCTCTTTGGTAACTGTTAGTCCACCCTCGGGTACTGTGAGTCTGCTGATGTCTTTTCCTTCAGTTTTTCTTTGTTATCATACTCCACACATGAGTGAAATCATTTGGTAAATGTATTTCTCCGCCTGGCCTGTTTGACTGAGCGTAATACCCTCTACCTCCATCCACGTTATTGCAAATGATAGGATTTGTTTTCTTCTTATGGCTGCTTACTGCACTTTTTAAACTGGATTTCATTCTTCTTTTTTGTTTGTAGTTTCGCTATGTGCTTTCACCATTGCTCTCCTGGTAATGAGCAGTAGCTTTGTGTTAGTCGATATGTACCTATATCTATCTATCTGTCTGTCTATCTATTTATCAATCAATCAATCAACTTTTTGTCTGCCCATCTGTCCTTGTGTACAGAACAGTTAACCACATATCCTGTATCACTTTCCTACACTATGCTTCAAAAAATCCTGCAAAGTATCTAGGCTGTAGAGAGAGCACTGGGTTCACCGAGACCCTTGCAGGACGAGACGGCCACGTGTACCCACAAAACCAGGAAATGGTTGTGCCGGAACTTGAACCCGTGTCTCTGTCCTCTGTCCTCTTTCATCTCCTTCTAACTTGCTGTCTGTATTTAGCCACATTCATTGACTAAGTGCTCCCTGAAGACCACAAATATCATTAATAAGGGCCTGTTGTCTACAGAAAAGTAAACTTGTTGCTTTGCTCACCACCATGTTTGAAGGACATCAGCGTGATCACCGCCGATGGGACGGAGGGTCAAATAGAAAGGAACACCAATTTCTAGACAGAGGCAGTTGGGAGCCAAGAGTGTATTGTGGAGTGACGTGTTTATTTGAGTGTCCAAACTTCCCTCTTTAGGTGGTTATTAGATCTTCTCAATCGTGAACATCATAAAACCCACTGATTTCATTGGCCCAGATGCTTATTATTACAGCAACTCAGTTGTTGAGGTGAGAGAAAATGAGAAGTATGTTGCTGCACCACTATATCTATCGCTGGGAACTGCTGAAACCAAACAAAAAGAATTCACGGTGGTCAGATAGGGCTATTTTCTGCTGACTGTCTCTGGGGACTCAAACAGAATCCATTTGTTTGATAGTTTGTTTTTCAGTTTCACTCGTGTAGGGTACTTGTCCACACACCTTCGGCTTGTAGTTTGTCTGTTGTCCTTGGATCTCAAGTGAGTCCCCTGTAAGTAAGCACGTAGGTGTTTTGAGTTTTTATCCCTTCTTTTAACCCTGTGTCTTTTGTTTGCAGCACTCAGTGCTTGAACTTTTATTCTGATGATTCCGAGCTGTACACTTATTGCACTTAAATAATATTTTATCATTAATCTACAATCACGAGAAGAACATTATTTTTACTATGCTCCCCCCTTCACCAAGTCCCCCCGAAAAACCTCTTCAGTCGCTGTCTATCAGCGTAGTGGAATGCTGTGGATCCCTTCACCAAGTCCGCCCCCACAGACCCGTTACAGTCGCTGTCCATCAGTGAGTAGTAAGATGCTATATGATCTCTACTAGTCTTCTCTGTGTTGTACAGTACTCCCCATGCACACCCGACCCCACGCATTATTCATGCTAATCCCAATTACCACTATTCTTTCTCCCCACACTTATCCCTCCCTTCAGACTCACCCTGCCTAGTCTTTTTCCCTTTGGTAACTTTTAGTCAACTCTCGGAATCTGTGAGAGTGCTTCTTTTTTTTCCTTCAGTTTCTCTTTGTTGTTATACTCCACACATGAGTGAAATCACTTGGTACTTGTCTTTCTCCACCTGGCCTATTTCTCTGAACGTACTACCGTCTAGCTCCATCCACGTCACTGCAAATGGTAGTGTTTGCTTTCTTCTAAAGGCTGCTTACTGCAATTTTAAACTGGATTTCATTCTTCCTTTTTGTTTGTAGATTAGCTATGTTATTCACCATTCAACTCCTATTTATGTACAATAGCTTTGTGTCAATCGATATGTATCTGTATCTATCTGTCTAACGGTCTGTCTATCTATGTATCTATGTATGTAAGTATGTATGTATGTATCTATGGATCTACCTTTCTATCTATCTATCTATCTTCCTATCATCTATCTATGATGTCTATCATCTATCGGTCTATGTACCTATCTATCTTTCTTTCATCTGTCGTCTGTCTACCTATCTATCTATGAATCAATCACCTGTTTGTCTGCCCATCTATCCTTCTGTACAGAACAGTTAACAACATAGCTTATGTCTCTTTCCTACAATATGCTTCCAGAAATCTTGCAAGGTAGCTAAGCCATAAGGAGAGCACTGTGTTCACCGATACACTTTCAGGTAGAGTCAGCCGCGTGTGCTTACAAAACCAGTAAAGGAAGGTGAAAGGACTTGAACCCGTATATCTGTCCTCTGTCCTCTTATAATTCCTGCTCGCTTGGTGACTTTATTTAGCCACATTCAGTGAGTAAGTGATCCACGAAGACCACAAGTATCCTTCGTCTGGGCCTGTTGTCGACAGAAAAGTGTACTTGGTTCTTTGCACACCACCATGTTTGAGGGACATTGGTGTGATCACTGCTGATAGGTGGAGGGACAAACATAAAGGACACCTATTTCTGGACAGGAGCATTTGGAAATAAGAGTGTGTAGTGGAGTGAAGTGTTTATTTGAGGGTCCAAACGTCCCTCTTTAGATGGTTATTACTTCTTTACATTCGTGAACATCATAAAAAGCAATGATTTTAAAAGCGCAGACGCCTATTATTACAGCAATTCATTTGTTGAGGTGGGAGGAAATGAGAAGGAAGTTGCTGCACCACGAAATCTATGCCTGAGCACTGCTGAAACAAAACAAAAAGAATTCACGGTGGCTAGATTGGGCTATTTTCTACTGACTCTCTCTGGGGACTCAAACAGAATCCATTTGTTTGTTTGTTTCTCAGTTTCACTTGTATAGGGTACCTGTCCCTGCCCCTTCAGCTTGTAGTTTGTCTGTGTCCTTGGATCTCAAGTGAGTCTCCAGAAAGGGAGCACGTAGGTGGTCTTGAGTTTTCATCAGTTCTTCTAACCCTGTGTCTTTTGATTGGAGCACTCAAAGCCTGTACTTTTATTCTGATATTTGAGAGCAGTGCTCTTACATCAGTTTGAAATTTTCTTTGTTCTCATTAATATAAAATCACATGCAGAACATTATGTTTTCCAGTCTACCCTTTTCAGCTAGTCCCCCCCAAATCCCAGTTACAGTCGCTGTCCGTCAGCATGTACTAAGATGCTGTAGAATCACTACATGTCTTCTCTGTGTTGTACAGCCCTACCAATAACCCCCCACACTACACATTAAACATGCTAATCCTAATGTCCCCATTCTTTATCCTCGCCCTTATTACTCCCTTCCCACAAACGCTACCCAGTCACTTTCTCTTTGGTAACTGTTAGTCCACCCTCGGGTACTGTGAGTCTGCTGATGTCTTTTCCTTCAGTTTTTCTTTGTTATCATACTCCACACATGAGTGAAATCATTTGGTAAATGTATTTCTCCGCCTGGCCTGTTTGACTGAGCGTAATACCCTCTACCTCCATCCACGTTATTGCAAATGATAGGATTTGTTTTCTTCTTATGGCTGCTTACTGCACTTTTTAAACTGGATTTCATTCTTCTTTTTTGTTTGTAGTTTCGCTATGTGCTTTCACCATTGCTCTCCTGGTAATGAGCAGTAGCTTTGTGTTAGTCGATATGTACCTATATCTATCTATCTGTCTGTCTATCTATTTATCAATCAATCAATCAACTTTTTGTCTGCCCATCTGTCCTTGTGTACAGAACAGTTAACCACATATCCTGTATCACTTTCCTACACTATGCTTCAAAAAATCCTGCAAAGTATCTAGGCTGTAGAGAGAGCACTGGGTTCACCGAGACCCTTGCAGGACGAGACGGCCACGTGTACCCACAAAACCAGGAAATGGTTGTGCCGGAACTTGAACCCGTGTCTCTGTCCTCTGTCCTCTTTCATCTCCTTCTAACTTGCTGTCTGTATTTAGCCACATTCATTGACTAAGTGCTCCCTGAAGACCACAAATATCATTAATAAGGGCCTGTTGTCTACAGAAAAGTAAACTTGTTGCTTTGCTCACCACCATGTTTGAAGGACATCAGCGTGATCACCGCCGATGGGACGGAGGGTCAAATAGAAAGGAACACCAATTTCTAGACAGAGGCAGTTGGGAGCCAAGAGTGTATTGTGGAGTGACGTGTTTATTTGAGTGTCCAAACTTCCCTCTTTAGGTGGTTATTAGATCTTCTCAATCGTGAACATCATAAAACCCACTGATTTCATTGGCCCAGATGCTTATTATTACAGCAACTCAGTTGTTGAGGTGAGAGAAAATGAGAAGTATGTTGCTGCACCACTATATCTATCGCTGGGAACTGCTGAAACCAAACAAAAAGAATTCACGGTGGTCAGATAGGGCTATTTTCTGCTGACTGTCTCTGGGGACTCAAACAGAATCCATTTGTTTGATAGTTTGTTTTTCAGTTTCACTCGTGTAGGGTACTTGTCCACACACCTTCGGCTTGTAGTTTGTCTGTTGTCCTTGGATCTCAAGTGAGTCCCCTGTAAGTAAGCACGTAGGTGTTTTGAGTTTTTATCCCTTCTTTTAACCCTGTGTCTTTTGTTTGCAGCACTCAGTGCTTGAACTTTTATTCTGATGATTCCGAGCTGTACACTTATTGCACTTAAATAATATTTTATCATTAATCTACAATCACGAGAAGAACATTATTTTTACTATGCTCCCCCCTTCACCAAGTCCCCCCGAAAAACCTCTTCAGTCGCTGTCTATCAGCGTAGTGGAATGCTGTGGATCCCTTCACCAAGTCCGCCCCCACAGACCCGTTACAGTCGCTGTCCATCAGTGAGTAGTAAGATGCTATATGATCTCTACTAGTCTTCTCTGTGTTGTACAGTACTCCCCATGCACACCCGACCCCACGCATTATTCATGCTAATCCCAATTACCACTATTCTTTCTCCCCACACTTATCCCTCCCTTCAGACTCACCCTGCCTAGTCTTTTTCCCTTTGGTAACTTTTAGTCAACTCTCGGAATCTGTGAGAGTGCTTCTTTTTTTTCCTTCAGTTTCTCTTTGTTGTTATACTCCACACATGAGTGAAATCACTTGGTACTTGTCTTTCTCCACCTGGCCTATTTCTCTGAACGTACTACCGTCTAGCTCCATCCACGTCACTGCAAATGGTAGTGTTTGCTTTCTTCTAAAGGCTGCTTACTGCAATTTTAAACTGGATTTCATTCTTCCTTTTTGTTTGTAGATTAGCTATGTTATTCACCATTCAACTCCTATTTATGTACAATAGCTTTGTGTCAATCGATATGTATCTGTATCTATCTGTCTAACGGTCTGTCTATCTATGTATCTATGTATGTAAGTATGTATGTATGTATCTATGGATCTACCTTTCTATCTATCTATCTATCTTCCTATCATCTATCTATGATGTCTATCATCTATCGGTCTATGTACCTATCTATCTTTCTTTCATCTGTCGTCTGTCTACCTATCTATCTATGAATCAATCACCTGTTTGTCTGCCCATCTATCCTTCTGTACAGAACAGTTAACAACATAGCTTATGTCTCTTTCCTACAATATGCTTCCAGAAATCTTGCAAGGTAGCTAAGCCATAAGGAGAGCACTGTGTTCACCGATACACTTTCAGGTAGAGTCAGCCGCGTGTGCTTACAAAACCAGTAAAGGAAGGTGAAAGGACTTGAACCCGTATATCTGTCCTCTGTCCTCTTATAATTCCTGCTCGCTTGGTGACTTTATTTAGCCACATTCAGTGAGTAAGTGATCCACGAAGACCACAAGTATCCTTCGTCTGGGCCTGTTGTCGACAGAAAAGTGTACTTGGTTCTTTGCACACCACCATGTTTGAGGGACATTGGTGTGATCACTGCTGATAGGTGGAGGGACAAACATAAAGGACACCTATTTCTGGACAGGAGCATTTGGAAATAAGAGTGTGTAGTGGAGTGAAGTGTTTATTTGAGGGTCCAAACGTCCCTCTTTAGATGGTTATTACTTCTTTACATTCGTGAACATCATAAAAAGCAATGATTTTAAAAGCGCAGACGCCTATTATTACAGCAATTCATTTGTTGAGGTGGGAGGAAATGAGAAGGAAGTTGCTGCACCACGAAATCTATGCCTGAGCACTGCTGAAACAAAACAAAAAGAATTCACGGTGGCTAGATTGGGCTATTTTCTACTGACTCTCTCTGGGGACTCAAACAGAATCCATTTGTTTGTTTGTTTCTCAGTTTCACTTGTATAGGGTACCTGTCCCTGCCCCTTCAGCTTGTAGTTTGTCTGTGTCCTTGGATCTCAAGTGAGTCTCCAGAAAGGGAGCACGTAGGTGGTCTTGAGTTTTCATCAGTTCTTCTAACCCTGTGTCTTTTGATTGGAGCACTCAAAGCCTGTACTTTTATTCTGATATTTGAGAGCAGTGCTCTTACATCAGTTTGAAATTTTCTTTGTTCTCATTAATATAAAATCACATGCAGAACATTATGTTTTCCAGTCTACCCTTTTCAGCTAGTCCCCCCCAAATCCCAGTTACAGTCGCTGTCCGTCAGCATGTACTAAGATGCTGTAGAATCACTACATGTCTTCTCTGTGTTGTACAGCCCTACCAATAACCCCCCACACTACACATTAAACATGCTAATCCTAATGTCCCCATTCTTTATCCTCGCCCTTATTACTCCCTTCCCACAAACGCTACCCAGTCACTTTCTCTTTGGTAACTGTTAGTCCACCCTCGGGTACTGTGAGTCTGCTGATGTCTTTTCCTTCAGTTTTTCTTTGTTATCATACTCCACACATGAGTGAAATCATTTGGTAAATGTATTTCTCCGCCTGGCCTGTTTGACTGAGCGTAATACCCTCTACCTCCATCCACGTTATTGCAAATGATAGGATTTGTTTTCTTCTTATGGCTGCTTACTGCACTTTTTAAACTGGATTTCATTCTTCTTTTTTGTTTGTAGTTTCGCTATGTGCTTTCACCATTGCTCTCCTGGTAATGAGCAGTAGCTTTGTGTTAGTCGATATGTACCTATATCTATCTATCTGTCTGTCTATCTATTTATCAATCAATCAATCAACTTTTTGTCTGCCCATCTGTCCTTGTGTACAGAACAGTTAACCACATATCCTGTATCACTTTCCTACACTATGCTTCAAAAAATCCTGCAAAGTATCTAGGCTGTAGAGAGAGCACTGGGTTCACCGAGACACTTGCAGGACGAGACGGCCACGTGTACCCACAAAACCAGGAAATGGTTGTGCCGGAACTTGAACCCGTGTCTCTGTCCTCTGTCCTCTTTCATCTCCTTCTAACTTGCTGTCTGTATTTAGCCACATTCATTGACTAAGTGCTCCCTGAAGACCACAAATATCATTAATAAGGGCCTGTTGTCTACAGAAAAGTAAACTTGTTGCTTTGCTCACCACCATGTTTGAAGGACATCAGCGTGATCACCGCCGATGGGACGGAGGGTCAAATAGAAAGGAACACCAATTTCTAGACAGAGGCAGTTGGGAGCCAAGAGTGTATTGTGGAGTGACGTGTTTATTTGAGTGTCCAAACTTCCCTCTTTAGGTGGTTATTAGATCTTCTCAATCGTGAACATCATAAAACCCACTGATTTCATTGGCCCAGATGCTTATTATTACAGCAACTCAGTTGTTGAGGTGAGAGAAAATGAGAAGTATGTTGCTGCACCACTATATCTATCGCTGGGAACTGCTGAAACCAAACAAAAAGAATTCACGGTGGTCAGATAGGGCTATTTTCTGCTGACTGTCTCTGGGGACTCAAACAGAATCCATTTGTTTGATAGTTTGTTTTTCAGTTTCACTCGTGTAGGGTACTTGTCCACACACCTTCGGCTTGTAGTTTGTCTGTTGTCCTTGGATCTCAAGTGAGTCCCCTGTAAGTAAGCACGTAGGTGTTTTGAGTTTTTATCCCTTCTTTTAACCCTGTGTCTTTTGTTTGCAGCACTCAGTGCTTGAACTTTTATTCTGATGATTCCGAGCTGTACACTTATTGCACTTAAATAATATTTTATCATTAATCTACAATCACGAGAAGAACATTATTTTTACTATGCTCCCCCCTTCACCAAGTCCCCCCGAAAAACCTCTTCAGTCGCTGTCTATCAGCGTAGTGGAATGCTGTGGATCCCTTCACCAAGTCCGCCCCCACAGACCCGTTACAGTCGCTGTCCATCAGTGAGTAGTAAGATGCTATATGATCTCTACTAGTCTTCTCTGTGTTGTACAGTACTCCCCATGCACACCCGACCCCACGCATTATTCATGCTAATCCCAATTACCACTATTCTTTCTCCCCACACTTATCCCTCCCTTCAGACTCACCCTGCCTAGTCTTTTTCCCTTTGGTAACTTTTAGTCAACTCTCGGAATCTGTGAGAGTGCTTCTTTTTTTTCCTTCAGTTTCTCTTTGTTGTTATACTCCACACATGAGTGAAATCACTTGGTACTTGTCTTTCTCCACCTGGCCTATTTCTCTGAACGTACTACCGTCTAGCTCCATCCACGTCACTGCAAATGGTAGTGTTTGCTTTCTTCTAAAGGCTGCTTACTGCAATTTTAAACTGGATTTCATTCTTCCTTTTTGTTTGTAGATTAGCTATGTTATTCACCATTCAACTCCTATTTATGTACAATAGCTTTGTGTCAATCGATATGTATCTGTATCTATCTGTCTAACGGTCTGTCTATCTATGTATCTATGTATGTAAGTATGTATGTATGTATCTATGGATCTACCTTTCTATCTATCTATCTATCTTCCTATCATCTATCTATGATGTCTATCATCTATCGGTCTATGTACCTATCTATCTTTCTTTCATCTGTCGTCTGTCTACCTATCTATCTATGAATCAATCACCTGTTTGTCTGCCCATCTATCCTTCTGTACAGAACAGTTAACAACATAGCTTATGTCTCTTTCCTACAATATGCTTCCAGAAATCTTGCAAGGTAGCTAAGCCATAAGGAGAGCACTGTGTTCACCGATACACTTTCAGGTAGAGTCAGCCGCGTGTGCTTACAAAACCAGTAAAGGAATGTGAAAGGACTTGAACCCGTATATCTCTCCTCTGTCCTCTTATAATTCCTGCTCGCTTGGTGACTTTATTTAGCCACATTCAGTGAGTAAGTGATCCCCGAAGACCACAAGTATCCTTCGTCTGGGCCTGTTGTCGACAGAAAAGTGTACTTGGTTCTTTGCACACCACCATGTTTGAGGGACATTGGTGTGATCACTGCTGATAGGTGGAGGGACAAACATAAAGGACACCTATTTCTGGACAGGAGCATTTGGAAATAAGAGTGTGTAGTGGAGTGAAGTGTTTATTTGAGGGTCCAAACGTCCCTCTTTAGATGGTTATTACTTCTTTACATTCGTGAACATCATAAAAAGCAATGATTTTAAAAGCGCAGACGCCTATTATTACAGCAATTCATTTGTTGAGGTGGGAGGAAATGAGAAGGAAGTTGCTGCACCACGAAATCTATGCCTGAGCACTGCTGAAACAAAACAAAAAGAATTCACGGTGGCTAGATTGGGCTATTTTCTACTGACTCTCTCTGGGGACTCAAACAGAATCCATTTGTTTGTTTGTTTCTCAGTTTCACTTGTATAGGGTACCTGTCCCTGCCCCTTCAGCTTGTAGTTTGTCTGTGTCCTTGGATCTCAAGTGAGTCTCCAGAAAGGGAGCACGTAGGTGGTCTTGAGTTTTCATCAGTTCTTCTAACCCTGTGTCTTTTGATTGGAGCACTCAAAGCCTGTACTTTTATTCTGATATTTGAGAGCAGTGCTCTTACATCAGTTTGAAATTTTCTTTGTTCTCATTAATATAAAATCACATGCAGAACATTATGTTTTCCAGTCTACCCTTTTCAGCTAGTCCCCCCCAAATCCCAGTTACAGTCGCTGTCCGTCAGCATGTACTAAGATGCTGTAGAATCACTACATGTCTTCTCTGTGTTGTACAGCCCTACCAATAACCCCCCACACTACACATTAAACATGCTAATCCTAATGTCCCCATTCTTTATCCTCGCCCTTATTACTCCCTTCCCACAAACGCTACCCAGTCACTTTCTCTTTGGTAACTGTTAGTCCACCCTCGGGTACTGTGAGTCTGCTGATGTCTTTTCCTTCAGTTTTTCTTTGTTATCATACTCCACACATGAGTGAAATCATTTGGTAAATGTATTTCTCTGCCTGGCCTGTTTGACTGAGCGTAATACCCTCTACCTCCATCCACGTTATTGCAAATGATAGGATTTGTTTTCTTCTTATGGCTGCTTACTGCACTTTTTAAACTGGATTTCATTCTTCTTTTTTGTTTGTAGTTTCGCTATGTGCTTTCACCATTGCTCTCCTGGTAATGAGCAGTAGCTTTGTGTTAGTCGATATGTACCTATATCTATCTATCTGTCTGTCTATCTATTTATCAATCAATCAATCAACTTTTTGTCTGCCCATCTGTCCTTGTGTACAGAACAGTTAACCACATATCCTGTATCACTTTCCTACACTATGCTTCAAAAAATCCTGCAAAGTATCTAGGCTGTAGAGAGAGCACTGGGTTCACCGAGACCCTTGCAGGACGAGACGGCCACGTGTACCCACAAAACCAGGAAATGGTTGTGCCGGAACTTGAACCCGTGTCTCTGTCCTCTGTCCTCTTTCATCTCCTTCTAACTTGCTGTCTGTATTTAGCCACATTCATTGACTAAGTGCTCCCTGAAGACCACAAATATCATTAATAAGGGCCTGTTGTCTACAGAAAAGTAAACTTGTTGCTTTGCTCACCACCATGTTTGAAGGACATCAGCGTGATCACCGCCGATGGGACGGAGGGTCAAATAGAAAGGAACACCAATTTCTAGACAGAGGCAGTTGGGAGCCAAGAGTGTATTGTGGAGTGACGTGTTTATTTGAGTGTCCAAACTTCCCTCTTTAGGTGGTTATTAGATCTTCTCAATCGTGAACATCATAAAACCCACTGATTTCATTGGCCCAGATGCTTATTATTACAGCAACTCAGTTGTTGAGGTGAGAGAAAATGAGAAGTATGTTGCTGCACCACTATATCTATCGCTGGGAACTGCTGAAACCAAACAAAAAGAATTCACGGTGGTCAGATAGGGCTATTTTCTGCTGACTGTCTCTGGGGACTCAAACAGAATCCATTTGTTTGATAGTTTGTTTTTCAGTTTCACTCGTGTAGGGTACTTGTCCACACACCTTCGGCTTGTAGTTTGTCTGTTGTCCTTGGATCTCAAGTGAGTCCCCTGTAAGTAAGCACGTAGGTGTTTTGAGTTTTTATCCCTTCTTTTAACCCTGTGTCTTTTGTTTGCAGCACTCAGTGCTTGAACTTTTATTCTGATGATTCCGAGCTGTACACTTATTGCACTTAAATAATATTTTATCATTAATCTACAATCACGAGAAGAACATTATTTTTACTATGCTCCCCCCTTCACCAAGTCCCCCCGAAAAACCTCTTCAGTCGCTGTCTATCAGCGTAGTGGAATGCTGTGGATCCCTTCACCAAGTCCGCCCCCACAGACCCGTTACAGTCGCTGTCCATCAGTGAGTAGTAAGATGCTATATGATCTCTACTAGTCTTCTCTGTGTTGTACAGTACTCCCCATGCACACCCGACCCCACGCATTATTCATGCTAATCCCAATTACCACTATTCTTTCTCCCCACACTTATCCCTCCCTTCAGACTCACCCTGCCTAGTCTTTTTCCCTTTGGTAACTTTTAGTCAACTCTCGGAATCTGTGAGAGTGCTTCTTTTTTTTCCTTCAGTTTCTCTTTGTTGTTATACTCCACACATGAGTGAAATCACTTGGTACTTGTCTTTCTCCACCTGGCCTATTTCTCTGAACGTACTACCGTCTAGCTCCATCCACGTCACTGCAAATGGTAGTGTTTGCTTTCTTCTAAAGGCTGCTTACTGCAATTTTAAACTGGATTTCATTCTTCCTTTTTGTTTGTAGATTAGCTATGTTATTCACCATTCAACTCCTATTTATGTACAATAGCTTTGTGTCAATCGATATGTATCTGTATCTATCTGTCTAACGGTCTGTCTATCTATGTATCTATGTATGTAAGTATGTATGTATGTATCTATGGATCTACCTTTCTATCTATCTATCTATCTTCCTATCATCTATCTATGATGTCTATCATCTATCGGTCTATGTACCTATCTATCTTTCTTTCATCTGTCGTCTGTCTACCTATCTATCTATGAATCAATCACCTGTTTGTCTGCCCATCTATCCTTCTGTACAGAACAGTTAACAACATAGCTTATGTCTCTTTCCTACAATATGCTTCCAGAAATCTTGCAAGGTAGCTAAGCCATAAGGAGAGCACTGTGTTCACCGATACACTTTCAGAGAGTCAGCCGCGTGTGCTTACAAAACCAGTAAAGGAAGGTGAAAGGACTTGAACCCGTATATCTGTCCTCTGTCCTCTTATAATTCCTGCTCGCTTGGTGACTTTATTTAGCCACATTCCAGTGAGTAAGTGATCCCCGAAGACCACAAGTAATCCTTCGTCTGGGCCTGTTGTCGACAGAAAAGTGTACTTGGTTCTTTGCACACCACCATGTTTGAGGGACATTGGTGTGATCACTGCTGATAGGTGGAGGGACAAACATAAAGGACACCTATTTCTGGACAGGAGCATTTGGAAATAAGAGTGTGTAGTGGAGTGAAGTGTTTATTTGAGGGTCCAAACGTCCCTCTTTAGATGGTTATTACTTCTTTACATTCGTGAACATCATAAAAAGCAATGATTTTAAAAGCGCAGACGCCTATTATTACAGCAATTCATTTGTTGAGGTGGGAGGAAATGAGAAGGAAGTTGCTGCACCACGAAATCTATGCCTGAGCACTGCTGAAACAAAACAAAAAGAATTCACGGTGGCTAGATTGGGCTATTTTCTACTGACTCTCTCTGGGGACTCAAACAGAATCCATTTGTTTGTTTGTTTCTCAGTTTCACTTGTATAGGGTACCTGTCCCTGCCCCTTCAGCTTGTAGTTTGTCTGTGTCCTTGGATCTCATGTGAGTCTCCAGAAAGGGAGCACGTAGGTGGTCTTGAGTTTTCATCAGTTCTTCTAACCCTGTGTCTTTTGATTGGAGCACTCAAAGCCTGTACTTTTATTCTGATATTTGAGAGCAGTGCTCTTACATCAGTTTGAAATTTTCTTTGTTCTCATTAATATAAAATCACATGCAGAACATTATGTTTTCCAGTCTACCCTTTTCAGCTAGTCCCCCCCAAATCCCAGTTACAGTCGCTGTCCGTCAGCATGTACTAAGATGCTGTAGAATCACTACATGTCTTCTCTGTGTTGTACAGCCCTACCAATAACCCCCCACACTACACATTAAACATGCTAATCCTAATGTCCCCATTCTTTATCCTCGCCCTTATTACTCCCTTCCCACAAACGCTACCCAGTCACTTTCTCTTGGTAACTGTTAGTCCACCCTCGGGTACTGTGAGTCTGCTGATGTCTTTTCCTTCAGTTTTTCTTTGTTATCATACTCCACACATGAGTGAAATCATTTGGTAAATGTATTTCTCTGCCTGGCCTGTTTGACTGAGCGTAATACCCTCTACCTCCATCCACGTTATTGCAAATGATAGGATTTGTTTTCTTCTTATGGCTGCTTACTGCACTTTTTAAACTGGATTTCATTCTTCTTTTTTGTTTGTAGTTTCGCTATGTGCTTTCACCATTGCTCTCCTGGTAATGAGCAGTAGCTTTGTGTTAGTCGATATGTACCTATATCTATCTATCTGTCTGTCTATCTATTTATCAATCAATCAATCAACTTTTTGTCTGCCCATCTGTCCTTGTGTACAGAACAGTTAACCACATATCCTGTATCACTTTCCTACACTATGCTTCAAAAAATCCTGCAAAGTATCTAGGCTGTAGAGAGAGCACTGGGTTCACCGAGACCCTTGCAGGACGAGACGGCCACGTGTACCCACAAAACCAGGAAATGGTTGTGCCGGAACTTGAACCCGTGTCTCTGTCCTCTGTCCTCTTTCATCTCCTTCTAACTTGCTGTCTGTATTTAGCCACATTCATTGACTAAGTGCTCCCTGAAGACCACAAATATCATTAATAAGGGCCTGTTGTCTACAGAAAAGTAAACTTGTTGCTTTGCTCACCACCATGTTTGAAGGACATCAGCGTGATCACCGCCGATGGGACGGAGGGTCAAATAGAAAGGAACACCAATTTCTAGACAGAGGCAGTTGGGAGCCAAGAGTGTATTGTGGAGTGACGTGTTTATTTGAGTGTCCAAACTTCCCTCTTTAGGTGGTTATTAGATCTTCTCAATCGTGAACATCATAAAACCCACTGATTTCATTGGCCCAGATGCTTATTATTACAGCAACTCAGTTGTTGAGGTGAGAGAAAATGAGAAGTATGTTGCTGCACCACTATATCTATCGCTGGGAACTGCTGAAACCAAACAAAAAGAATTCACGGTGGTCAGATAGGGCTATTTTCTGCTGACTGTCTCTGGGGACTCAAACAGAATCCATTTGTTTGATAGTTTGTTTTTCAGTTTCACTCGTGTAGGGTACTTGTCCACACACCTTCGGCTTGTAGTTTGTCTGTTGTCCTTGGATCTCAAGTGAGTCCCCTGTAAGTAAGCACGTAGGTGTTTTGAGTTTTTATCCCTTCTTTTAACCCTGTGTCTTTTGTTTGCAGCACTCAGTGCTTGAACTTTTATTCTGATGATTCCGAGCTGTACACTTATTGCACTTAAATAATATTTTATCATTAATCTACAATCACGAGAAGAACATTATTTTTACTATGCTCCCCCCTTCACCAAGTCCCCCCGAAAAACCTCTTCAGTCGCTGTCTATCAGCGTAGTGGAATGCTGTGGATCCCTTCACCAAGTCCGCCCCCACAGACCCGTTACAGTCGCTGTCCATCAGTGAGTAGTAAGATGCTATATGATCTCTACTAGTCTTCTCTGTGTTGTACAGTACTCCCCATGCACACCCGACCCCACGCATTATTCATGCTAATCCCAATTACCACTATTCTTTCTCCCCACACTTATCCCTCCCTTCAGACTCACCCTGCCTAGTCTTTTTCCCTTTGGTAACTTTTAGTCAACTCTCGGAATCTGTGAGAGTGCTTCTTTTTTTTCCTTCAGTTTCTCTTTGTTGTTATACTCCACACATGAGTGAAATCACTTGGTACTTGTCTTTCTCCACCTGGCCTATTTCTCTGAACGTACTACCGTCTAGCTCCATCCACGTCACTGCAAATGGTAGTGTTTGCTTTCTTCTAAAGGCTGCTTACTGCAATTTTAAACTGGATTTCATTCTTCCTTTTTGTTTGTAGATTAGCTATGTTATTCACCATTCAACTCCTATTTATGTACAATAGCTTTGTGTCAATCGATATGTATCTGTATCTATCTGTCTAACGGTCTGTCTATCTATGTATCTATGTATGTAAGTATGTATGTATGTATCTATGGATCTACCTTTCTATCTATCTATCTATCTTCCTATCATCTATCTATGATGTCTATCATCTATCGGTCTATGTACCTATCTATCTTTCTTTCATCTGTCGTCTGTCTACCTATCTATCTATGAATCAATCACCTGTTTGTCTGCCCATCTATCCTTCTGTACAGAACAGTTAACAACATAGCTTATGTCTCTTTCCTACAATATGCTTCCAGAAATCTTGCAAGGTAGCTAAGCCATAAGGAGAGCACTGTGTTCACCGATACACTTTCAGGTAGAGTCAGCCGCGTGTGCTTACAAAACCAGTAAAGGAAGGTGAAAGGACTTGAACCCGTATATCTGTCCTCTGTCCTCTTATAATTCCTGCTCGCTTGGTGACTTTATTTAGCCACATTCAGTGAGTAAGTGATCCCCGAAGACCACAAGTATCCTTCGTCTGGGCCTGTTGTCGACAGAAAAGTGTACTTGGTTCTTTGCACACCACCATGTTTGAGGGACATTGGTGTGATCACTGCTGATAGGTGGAGGGACAAACATAAAGGACACCTATTTCTGGACAGGAGCATTTGGAAATAAGAGTGTGTAGTGGAGTGAAGTGTTTATTTGAGGGTCCAAACGTCCCTCTTTAGATGGTTATTACTTCTTTACATTCGTGAACATCATAAAAAGCAATGATTTTAAAAGCGCAGACGCCTATTATTACAGCAATTCATTTGTTGAGGTGGGAGGAAATGAGAAGGAAGTTGCTGCACCACGAAATCTATGCCTGAGCACTGCTGAAACAAAACAAAAAGAATTCACGGTGGCTAGATTGGGCTATTTTCTACTGACTCTCTCTGGGGACTCAAACAGAATCCATTTGTTTGTTTGTTTCTCAGTTTCACTTGTATAGGGTACCTGTCCCTGCCCCTTCAGCTTGTAGTTTGTCTGTGTCCTTGGATCTCAAGTGAGTCTCCAGAAAGGGAGCACGTAGGTGGTCTTGAGTTTTCATCAGTTCTTCTAACCCTGTGTCTTTTGATTGGAGCACTCAAAGCCTGTACTTTTATTCTGATATTTGAGAGCAGTGCTCTTACATCAGTTTGAAATTTTCTTTGTTCTCATTAATATAAAATCACATGCAGAACATTATGTTTTCCAGTCTACCCTTTTCAGCTAGTCCCCCCCAAATCCCAGTTACAGTCGCTGTCCGTCAGCATGTACTAAGATGCTGTAGAATCACTACATGTCTTCTCTGTGTTGTACAGCCCTACCAATAACCCCCCACACTACACATTAAACATGCTAATCCTAATGTCCCCATTCTTTATCCTCGCCCTTATTACTCCCTTCCCACAAACGCTACCCAGTCACTTTCTCTTTGGTAACTGTTAGTCCACCCTCGGGTACTGTGAGTCTGCTGATGTCTTTTCCTTCAGTTTTTCTTTGTTATCATACTCCACACATGAGTGAAATCATTTGGTAAATGTATTTCTCTGCCTGGCCTGTTTGACTGAGCGTAATACCCTCTACCTCCATCCACGTTATTGCAAATGATAGGATTTGTTTTCTTCTTATGGCTGCTTACTGCACTTTTTAAACTGGATTTCATTCTTCTTTTTTGTTTGTAGTTTCGCTATGTGCTTTCACCATTGCTCTCCTGGTAATGAGCAGTAGCTTTGTGTTAGTCGATATGTACCTATATCTATCTATCTGTCTGTCTATCTATTTATCAATCAATCAATCAACTTTTTGTCTGCCCATCTGTCCTTGTGTACAGAACAGTTAACCACATATCCTGTATCACTTTCCTACACTATGCTTCAAAAAATCCTGCAAAGTATCTAGGCTGTAGAGAGAGCACTGGGTTCACCGAGACCCTTGCAGGACGAGACGGCCACGTGTACCCACAAAACCAGGAAATGGTTGTGCCGGAACTTGAACCCGTGTCTCTGTCCTCTGTCCTCTTTCATCTCCTTCTAACTTGCTGTCTGTATTTAGCCACATTCATTGACTAAGTGCTCCCTGAAGACCACAAATATCATTAATAAGGGCCTGTTGTCTACAGAAAAGTAAACTTGTTGCTTTGCTCACCACCATGTTTGAAGGACATCAGCGTGATCACCGCCGATGGGACGGAGGGTCAAATAGAAAGGAACACCAATTTCTAGACAGAGGCAGTTGGGAGCCAAGAGTGTATTGTGGAGTGACGTGTTTATTTGAGTGTCCAAACTTCCCTCTTTAGGTGGTTATTAGATCTTCTCAATCGTGAACATCATAAAACCCACTGATTTCATTGGCCCAGATGCTTATTATTACAGCAACTCAGTTGTTGAGGTGAGAGAAAATGAGAAGTATGTTGCTGCACCACTATATCTATCGCTGGGAACTGCTGAAACCAAACAAAAAGAATTCACGGTGGTCAGATAGGGCTATTTTCTGCTGACTGTCTCTGGGGACTCAAACAGAATCCATTTGTTTGATAGTTTGTTTTTCAGTTTCACTCGTGTAGGGTACTTGTCCACACACCTTCGGCTTGTAGTTTGTCTGTTGTCCTTGGATCTCAAGTGAGTCCCCTGTAAGTAAGCACGTAGGTGTTTTGAGTTTTTATCCCTTCTTTTAACCCTGTGTCTTTTGTTTGCAGCACTCAGTGCTTGAACTTTTATTCTGATGATTCCGAGCTGTACACTTATTGCACTTAAATAATATTTTATCATTAATCTACAATCACGAGAAGAACATTATTTTTACTATGCTCCCCCCTTCACCAAGTCCCCCCGAAAAACCTCTTCAGTCGCTGTCTATCAGCGTAGTGGAATGCTGTGGATCCCTTCACCAAGTCCGCCCCCACAGACCCGTTACAGTCGCTGTCCATCAGTGAGTAGTAAGATGCTATATGATCTCTACTAGTCTTCTCTGTGTTGTACAGTACTCCCCATGCACACCCGACCCCACGCATTATTCATGCTAATCCCAATTACCACTATTCTTTCTCCCCACACTTATCCCTCCCTTCAGACTCACCCTGCCTAGTCTTTTTCCCTTTGGTAACTTTTAGTCAACTCTCGGAATCTGTGAGAGTGCTTCTTTTTTTTCCTTCAGTTTCTCTTTGTTGTTATACTCCACACATGAGTGAAATCACTTGGTACTTGTCTTTCTCCACCTGGCCTATTTCTCTGAACGTACTACCGTCTAGCTCCATCCACGTCACTGCAAATGGTAGTGTTTGCTTTCTTCTAAAGGCTGCTTACTGCAATTTTAAACTGGATTTCATTCTTCCTTTTTGTTTGTAGATTAGCTATGTTATTCACCATTCAACTCCTATTTATGTACAATAGCTTTGTGTCAATCGATATGTATCTGTATCTATCTGTCTAACGGTCTGTCTATCTATGTATCTATGTATGTAAGTATGTATGTATGTATCTATGGATCTACCTTTCTATCTATCTATCTATCTTCCTATCATCTATCTATGATGTCTATCATCTATCGGTCTATGTACCTATCTATCTTTCTTTCATCTGTCGTCTGTCTACCTATCTATCTATGAATCAATCACCTGTTTGTCTGCCCATCTATCCTTCTGTACAGAACAGTTAACAACATAGCTTATGTCTCTTTCCTACAATATGCTTCCAGAAATCTTGCAAGGTAGCTAAGCCATAAGGAGAGCACTGTGTTCACCGATACACTTTCAGGTAGAGTCAGCCGCGTGTGCTTACAAAACCAGTAAAGGAAGGTGAAAGGACTTGAACCCGTATATCTGTCCTCTGTCCTCTTATAATTCCTGCTCGCTTGGTGACTTTATTTAGCCACATTCAGTGAGTAAGTGATCCCCGAAGACCACAAGTATCCTTCGTCTGGGCCTGTTGTCGACAGAAAAGTGTACTTGGTTCTTTGCACACCACCATGTTTGAGGGACATTGGTGTGATCACTGCTGATAGGTGGAGGGACAAACATAAAGGACACCTATTTCTGGACAGGAGCATTTGGAAATAAGAGTGTGTAGTGGAGTGAAGTGTTTATTTGAGGGTCCAAACGTCCCTCTTTAGATGGTTATTACTTCTTTACATTCGTGAACATCATAAAAAGCAATGATTTTAAAAGCGCAGACGCCTATTATTACAGCAATTCATTTGTTGAGGTGGGAGGAAATGAGAAGGAAGTTGCTGCACCACGAAATCTATGCCTGAGCACTGCTGAAACAAAACAAAAAGAATTCACGGTGGCTAGATTGGGCTATTTTCTACTGACTCTCTCTGGGGACTCAAACAGAATCCATTTGTTTGTTTGTTTCTCAGTTTCACTTGTATAGGGTACCTGTCCCTGCCCCTTCAGCTTGTAGTTTGTCTGTGTCCTTGGATCTCAAGTGAGTCTCCAGAAAGGGAGCACGTAGGTGGTCTTGAGTTTTCATCAGTTCTTCTAACCCTGTGTCTTTTGATTGGAGCACTCAAAGCCTGTACTTTTATTCTGATATTTGAGAGCAGTGCTCTTACATCAGTTTGAAATTTTCTTTGTTCTCATTAATATAAAATCACATGCAGAACATTATGTTTTCCAGTCTACCCTTTTCAGCTAGTCCCCCCCAAATCCCAGTTACAGTCGCTGTCCGTCAGCATGTACTAAGATGCTGTAGAATCACTACATGTCTTCTCTGTGTTGTACAGCCCTACCAATAACCCCCCACACTACACATTAAACATGCTAATCCTAATGTCCCCATTCTTTATCCTCGCCCTTATTACTCCCTTCCCACAAACGCTACCCAGTCACTTTCTCTTTGGTAACTGTTAGTCCACCCTCGGGTACTGTGAGTCTGCTGATGTCTTTTCCTTCAGTTTTTCTTTGTTATCATACTCCACACATGAGTGAAATCATTTGGTAAATGTATTTCTCTGCCTGGCCTGTTTGACTGAGCGTAATACCCTCTACCTCCATCCACGTTATTGCAAATGATAGGATTTGTTTTCTTCTTATGGCTGCTTACTGCACTTTTTAAACTGGATTTCATTCTTCTTTTTTGTTTGTAGTTTCGCTATGTGCTTTCACCATTGCTCTCCTGGTAATGAGCAGTAGCTTTGTGTTAGTCGATATGTACCTATATCTATCTATCTGTCTGTCTATCTATTTATCAATCAATCAATCAACTTTTTGTCTGCCCATCTGTCCTTGTGTACAGAACAGTTAACCACATATCCTGTATCACTTTCCTACACTATGCTTCAAAAAATCCTGCAAAGTATCTAGGCTGTAGAGAGAGCACTGGGTTCACCGAGACCCTTGCAGGACGAGACGGCCACGTGTACCCACAAAACCAGGAAATGGTTGTGCCGGAACTTGAACCCGTGTCTCTGTCCTCTGTCCTCTTTCATCTCCTTCTAACTTGCTGTCTGTATTTAGCCACATTCATTGACTAAGTGCTCCCTGAAGACCACAAATATCATTAATAAGGGCCTGTTGT
Source organism: Manis pentadactyla (assembly GCF_030020395.1). Taxonomy (NCBI): domain Eukaryota; kingdom Metazoa; phylum Chordata; class Mammalia; order Pholidota; family Manidae; genus Manis; species Manis pentadactyla. The sequence continues at coordinate 481,926 of NW_026644625.1, forward strand.
CTACAGAAAAGTAAACTTGTTGCTTTGCTCACCACCATGTTTGAAGGACATCAGCGTGATCACCGCCGATGGGACGGAGGGTCAAATAGAAAGGAACACCAATTTCTAGACAGAGGCAGTTGGGAGCCAAGAGTGTATTGTGGAGTGACGTGTTTATTTGAGTGTCCAAACTTCCCTCTTTAGGTGGTTATTAGATCTTCTCAATCGTGAACATCATAAAACCCACTGATTTCATTGGCCCAGATGCTTATTATTACAGCAACTCAGTTGTTGAGGTGAGAGAAAATGAGAAGTATGTTGCTGCACCACTATATCTATCGCTGGGAACTGCTGAAACCAAACAAAAAGAATTCACGGTGGTCAGATAGGGCTATTTTCTGCTGACTGTCTCTGGGGACTCAAACAGAATCCATTTGTTTGATAGTTTGTTTTTCAGTTTCACTCGTGTAGGGTACTTGTCCACACACCTTCGGCTTGTAGTTTGTCTGTTGTCCTTGGATCTCAAGTGAGTCCCCTGTAAGTAAGCACGTAGGTGTTTTGAGTTTTTATCCCTTCTTTTAACCCTGTGTCTTTTGTTTGCAGCACTCAGTGCTTGAACTTTTATTCTGATGATTCCGAGCTGTACACTTATTGCACTTAAATAATATTTTATCATTAATCTACAATCACGAGAAGAACATTATTTTTACTATGCTCCCCCCTTCACCAAGTCCCCCCGAAAAACCTCTTCAGTCGCTGTCTATCAGCGTAGTGGAATGCTGTGGATCCCTTCACCAAGTCCGCCCCCACAGACCCGTTACAGTCGCTGTCCATCAGTGAGTAGTAAGATGCTATATGATCTCTACTAGTCTTCTCTGTGTTGTACAGTACTCCCCATGCACACCCGACCCCACGCATTATTCATGCTAATCCCAATTACCACTATTCTTTCTCCCCACACTTATCCCTCCCTTCAGACTCACCCTGCCTAGTCTTTTTCCCTTTGGTAACTTTTAGTCAACTCTCGGAATCTGTGAGAGTGCTTCTTTTTTTTCCTTCAGTTTCTCTTTGTTGTTATACTCCACACATGAGTGAAATCACTTGGTACTTGTCTTTCTCCACCTGGCCTATTTCTCTGAACGTACTACCGTCTAGCTCCATCCACGTCACTGCAAATGGTAGTGTTTGCTTTCTTCTAAAGGCTGCTTACTGCAATTTTAAACTGGATTTCATTCTTCCTTTTTGTTTGTAGATTAGCTATGTTATTCACCATTCAACTCCTATTTATGTACAATAGCTTTGTGTCAATCGATATGTATCTGTATCTATCTGTCTAACGGTCTGTCTATCTATGTATCTATGTATGTAAGTATGTATGTATGTATCTATGGATCTACCTTTCTATCTATCTATCTATCTTCCTATCATCTATCTATGATGTCTATCATCTATCGGTCTATGTACCTATCTATCTTTCTTTCATCTGTCGTCTGTCTACCTATCTATCTATGAATCAATCACCTGTTTGTCTGCCCATCTATCCTTCTGTACAGAACAGTTAACAACATAGCTTATGTCTCTTTCCTACAATATGCTTCCAGAAATCTTGCAAGGTAGCTAAGCCATAAGGAGAGCACTGTGTTCACCGATACACTTTCAGGTAGAGTCAGCCGCGTGTGCTTACAAAACCAGTAAAGGAAGGTGAAAGGACTTGAACCCGTATATCTGTCCTCTGTCCTCTTATAATTCCTGCTCGCTTGGTGACTTTATTTAGCCACATTCAGTGAGTAAGTGATCCCCGAAGACCACAAGTATCCTTCGTCTGGGCCTGTTGTCGACAGAAAAGTGTACTTGGTTCTTTGCACACCACCATGTTTGAGGGACATTGGTGTGATCACTGCTGATAGGTGGAGGGACAAACATAAAGGACACCTATTTCTGGACAGGAGCATTTGGAAATAAGAGTGTGTAGTGGAGTGAAGTGTTTATTTGAGGGTCCAAACGTCCCTCTTTAGATGGTTATTACTTCTTTACATTCGTGAACATCATAAAAAGCAATGATTTTAAAAGCGCAGACGCCTATTATTACAGCAATTCATTTGTTGAGGTGGGAGGAAATGAGAAGGAAGTTGCTGCACCACGAAATCTATGCCTGAGCACTGCTGAAACAAAACAAAAAGAATTCACGGTGGCTAGATTGGGCTATTTTCTACTGACTCTCTCTGGGGACTCAAACAGAATCCATTTGTTTGTTTGTTTCTCAGTTTCACTTGTATAGGGTACCTGTCCCTGCCCCTTCAGCTTGTAGTTTGTCTGTGTCCTTGGATCTCAAGTGAGTCTCCAGAAAGGGAGCACGTAGGTGGTCTTGAGTTTTCATCAGTTCTTCTAACCCTGTGTCTTTTGATTGGAGCACTCAAAGCCTGTACTTTTATTCTGATATTTGAGAGCAGTGCTCTTACATCAGTTTGAAATTTTCTTTGTTCTCATTAATATAAAATCACATGCAGAACATTATGTTTTCCAGTCTACCCTTTTCAGCTAGTCCCCCCCAAATCCCAGTTACAGTCGCTGTCCGTCAGCATGTACTAAGATGCTGTAGAATCACTACATGTCTTCTCTGTGTTGTACAGCCCTACCAATAACCCCCCACACTACACATTAAACATGCTAATCCTAATGTCCCCATTCTTTATCCTCGCCCTTATTACTCCCTTCCCACAAACGCTACCCAGTCACTTTCTCTTTGGTAACTGTTAGTCCACCCTCGGGTACTGTGAGTCTGCTGATGTCTTTTCCTTCAGTTTTTCTTTGTTATCATACTCCACACATGAGTGAAATCATTTGGTAAATGTATTTCTCTGCCTGGCCTGTTTGACTGAGCGTAATACCCTCTACCTCCATCCACGTTATTGCAAATGATAGGATTTGTTTTCTTCTTATGGCTGCTTACTGCACTTTTTAAACTGGATTTCATTCTTCTTTTTTGTTTGTAGTTTCGCTATGTGCTTTCACCATTGCTCTCCTGGTAATGAGCAGTAGCTTTGTGTTAGTCGATATGTACCTATATCTATCTATCTGTCTGTCTATCTATTTATCAATCAATCAATCAACTTTTTGTCTGCCCATCTGTCCTTGTGTACAGAACAGTTAACCACATATCCTGTATCACTTTCCTACACTATGCTTCAAAAAATCCTGCAAAGTATCTAGGCTGTAGAGAGAGCACTGGGTTCACCGAGACCCTTGCAGGACGAGACGGCCACGTGTACCCACAAAACCAGGAAATGGTTGTGCCGGAACTTGAACCCGTGTCTCTGTCCTCTGTCCTCTTTCATCTCCTTCTAACTTGCTGTCTGTATTTAGCCACATTCATTGACTAAGTGCTCCCTGAAGACCACAAATATCATTAATAAGGGCCTGTTGTCTACAGAAAAGTAAACTTGTTGCTTTGCTCACCACCATGTTTGAAGGACATCAGCGTGATCACCGCCGATGGGACGGAGGGTCAAATAGAAAGGAACACCAATTTCTAGACAGAGGCAGTTGGGAGCCAAGAGTGTATTGTGGAGTGACGTGTTTATTTGAGTGTCCAAACTTCCCTCTTTAGGTGGTTATTAGATCTTCTCAATCGTGAACATCATAAAACCCACTGATTTCATTGGCCCAGATGCTTATTATTACAGCAACTCAGTTGTTGAGGTGAGAGAAAATGAGAAGTATGTTGCTGCACCACTATATCTATCGCTGGGAACTGCTGAAACCAAACAAAAAGAATTCACGGTGGTCAGATAGGGCTATTTTCTGCTGACTGTCTCTGGGGACTCAAACAGAATCCATTTGTTTGATAGTTTGTTTTTCAGTTTCACTCGTGTAGGGTACTTGTCCACACACCTTCGGCTTGTAGTTTGTCTGTTGTCCTTGGATCTCAAGTGAGTCCCCTGTAAGTAAGCACGTAGGTGTTTTGAGTTTTTATCCCTTCTTTTAACCCTGTGTCTTTTGTTTGCAGCACTCAGTGCTTGAACTTTTATTCTGATGATTCCGAGCTGTACACTTATTGCACTTAAATAATATTTTATCATTAATCTACAATCACGAGAAGAACATTATTTTTACTATGCTCCCCCCTTCACCAAGTCCCCCCGAAAAACCTCTTCAGTCGCTGTCTATCAGCGTAGTGGAATGCTGTGGATCCCTTCACCAAGTCCGCCCCCACAGACCCGTTACAGTCGCTGTCCATCAGTGAGTAGTAAGATGCTATATGATCTCTACTAGTCTTCTCTGTGTTGTACAGTACTCCCCATGCACACCCGACCCCACGCATTATTCATGCTAATCCCAATTACCACTATTCTTTCTCCCCACACTTATCCCTCCCTTCAGACTCACCCTGCCTAGTCTTTTTCCCTTTGGTAACTTTTAGTCAACTCTCGGAATCTGTGAGAGTGCTTCTTTTTTTTCCTTCAGTTTCTCTTTGTTGTTATACTCCACACATGAGTGAAATCACTTGGTACTTGTCTTTCTCCACCTGGCCTATTTCTCTGAACGTACTACCGTCTAGCTCCATCCACGTCACTGCAAATGGTAGTGTTTGCTTTCTTCTAAAGGCTGCTTACTGCAATTTTAAACTGGATTTCATTCTTCCTTTTTGTTTGTAGATTAGCTATGTTATTCACCATTCAACTCCTATTTATGTACAATAGCTTTGTGTCAATCGATATGTATCTGTATCTATCTGTCTAACGGTCTGTCTATCTATGTATCTATGTATGTAAGTATGTATGTATGTATCTATGGATCTACCTTTCTATCTATCTATCTATCTTCCTATCATCTATCTATGATGTCTATCATCTATCGGTCTATGTACCTATCTATCTTTCTTTCATCTGTCGTCTGTCTACCTATCTATCTATGAATCAATCACCTGTTTGTCTGCCCATCTATCCTTCTGTACAGAACAGTTAACAACATAGCTTATGTCTCTTTCCTACAATATGCTTCCAGAAATCTTGCAAGGTAGCTAAGCCATAAGGAGAGCACTGTGTTCACCGATACACTTTCAGGTAGAGTCAGCCGCGTGTGCTTACAAAACCAGTAAAGGAAGGTGAAAGGACTTGAACCCGTATATCTCTCCTCTGTCCTCTTATAATTCCTGCTCGCTTGGTGACTTTATTTAGCCACATTCAGTGAGTAAGTGATCCCCGAAGACCACAAGTATCCTTCGTCTGGGCCTGTTGTCGACAGAAAAGTGTACTTGGTTCTTTGCACACCACCATGTTTGAGGGACATTGGTGTGATCACTGCTGATAGGTGGAGGGACAAACATAAAGGACACCTATTTCTGGACAGGAGCATTTGGAAATAAGAGTGTGTAGTGGAGTGAAGTGTTTATTTGAGGGTCCAAACGTCCCTCTTTAGATGGTTATTACTTCTTTACATTCGTGAACATCATAAAAAGCAATGATTTTAAAAGCGCAGACGCCTATTATTACAGCAATTCATTTGTTGAGGTGGGAGGAAATGAGAAGGAAGTTGCTGCACCACGAAATCTATGCCTGAGCACTGCTGAAACAAAACAAAAAGAATTCACGGTGGCTAGATTGGGCTATTTTCTACTGACTCTCTCTGGGGACTCAAACAGAATCCATTTGTTTGTTTGTTTCTCAGTTTCACTTGTATAGGGTACCTGTCCCTGCCCCTTCAGCTTGTAGTTTGTCTGTGTCCTTGGATCTCAAGTGAGTCTCCAGAAAGGGAGCACGTAGGTGGTCTTGAGTTTTCATCAGTTCTTCTAACCCTGTGTCTTTTGATTGGAGCACTCAAAGCCTGTACTTTTATTCTGATATTTGAGAGCAGTGCTCTTACATCAGTTTGAAATTTTCTTTGTTCTCATTAATATAAAATCACATGCAGAACATTATGTTTTCCAGTCTACCCTTTTCAGCTAGTCCCCCCCAAATCCCAGTTACAGTCGCTGTCCGTCAGCATGTACTAAGATGCTGTAGAATCACTACATGTCTTCTCTGTGTTGTACAGCCCTACCAATAACCCCCCACACTACACATTAAACATGCTAATCCTAATGTCCCCATTCTTTATCCTCGCCCTTATTACTCCCTTCCCACAAACGCTACCCAGTCACTTTCTCTTTGGTAACTGTTAGTCCACCCTCGGGTACTGTGAGTCTGCTGATGTCTTTTCCTTCAGTTTTTCTTTGTTATCATACTCCACACATGAGTGAAATCATTTGGTAAATGTATTTCTCTGCCTGGCCTGTTTGACTGAGCGTAATACCCTCTACCTCCATCCACGTTATTGCAAATGATAGGATTTGTTTTCTTCTTATGGCTGCTTACTGCACTTTTTAAACTGGATTTCATTCTTCTTTTTTGTTTGTAGTTTCGCTATGTGCTTTCACCATTGCTCTCCTGGTAATGAGCAGTAGCTTTGTGTTAGTCGATATGTACCTATATCTATCTATCTGTCTGTCTATCTATTTATCAATCAATCAATCAACTTTTTGTCTGCCCATCTGTCCTTGTGTACAGAACAGTTAACCACATATCCTGTATCACTTTCCTACACTATGCTTCAAAAAATCCTGCAAAGTATCTAGGCTGTAGAGAGAGCACTGGGTTCACCGAGACCCTTGCAGGACGAGACGGCCACGTGTACCCACAAAACCAGGAAATGGTTGTGCCGGAACTTGAACCCGTGTCTCTGTCCTCTGTCCTCTTTCATCTCCTTCTAACTTGCTGTCTGTATTTAGCCACATTCATTGACTAAGTGCTCCCTGAAGACCACAAATATCATTAATAAGGGCCTGTTGTCTACAGAAAAGTAAACTTGTTGCTTTGCTCACCACCATGTTTGAAGGACATCAGCGTGATCACCGCCGATGGGACGGAGGGTCAAATAGAAAGGAACACCAATTTCTAGACAGAGGCAGTTGGGAGCCAAGAGTGTATTGTGGAGTGACGTGTTTATTTGAGTGTCCAAACTTCCCTCTTTAGGTGGTTATTAGATCTTCTCAATCGTGAACATCATAAAACCCACTGATTTCATTGGCCCAGATGCTTATTATTACAGCAACTCAGTTGTTGAGGTGAGAGAAAATGAGAAGTATGTTGCTGCACCACTATATCTATCGCTGGGAACTGCTGAAACCAAACAAAAAGAATTCACGGTGGTCAGATAGGGCTATTTTCTGCTGACTGTCTCTGGGGACTCAAACAGAATCCATTTGTTTGATAGTTTGTTTTTCAGTTTCACTCGTGTAGGGTACTTGTCCACACACCTTCGGCTTGTAGTTTGTCTGTTGTCCTTGGATCTCAAGTGAGTCCCCTGTAAGTAAGCACGTAGGTGTTTTGAGTTTTTATCCCTTCTTTTAACCCTGTGTCTTTTGTTTGCAGCACTCAGTGCTTGAACTTTTATTCTGATGATTCCGAGCTGTACACTTATTGCACTTAAATAATATTTTATCATTAATCTACAATCACGAGAAGAACATTATTTTTACTATGCTCCCCCCTTCACCAAGTCCCCCCGAAAAACCTCTTCAGTCGCTGTCTATCAGCGTAGTGGAATGCTGTGGATCCCTTCACCAAGTCCGCCCCCACAGACCCGTTACAGTCGCTGTCCATCAGTGAGTAGTAAGATGCTATATGATCTCTACTAGTCTTCTCTGTGTTGTACAGTACTCCCCATGCACACCCGACCCCACGCATTATTCATGCTAATCCCAATTACCACTATTCTTTCTCCCCACACTTATCCCTCCCTTCAGACTCACCCTGCCTAGTCTTTTTCCCTTTGGTAACTTTTAGTCAACTCTCGGAATCTGTGAGAGTGCTTCTTTTTTTTCCTTCAGTTTCTCTTTGTTGTTATACTCCACACATGAGTGAAATCACTTGGTACTTGTCTTTCTCCACCTGGCCTATTTCTCTGAACGTACTACCGTCTAGCTCCATCCACGTCACTGCAAATGGTAGTGTTTGCTTTCTTCTAAAGGCTGCTTACTGCAATTTTAAACTGGATTTCATTCTTCCTTTTTGTTTGTAGATTAGCTATGTTATTCACCATTCAACTCCTATTTATGTACAATAGCTTTGTGTCAATCGATATGTATCTGTATCTATCTGTCTAACGGTCTGTCTATCTATGTATCTATGTATGTAAGTATGTATGTATGTATCTATGGATCTACCTTTCTATCTATCTATCTATCTTCCTATCATCTATCTATGATGTCTATCATCTATCGGTCTATGTACCTATCTATCTTTCTTTCATCTGTCGTCTGTCTACCTATCTATCTATGAATCAATCACCTGTTTGTCTGCCCATCTATCCTTCTGTACAGAACAGTTAACAACATAGCTTATGTCTCTTTCCTACAATATGCTTCCAGAAATCTTGCAAGGTAGCTAAGCCATAAGGAGAGCACTGTGTTCACCGATACACTTTCAGGTAGAGTCAGCCGCGTGTGCTTACAAAACCAGTAAAGGAAGGTGAAAGGACTTGAACCCGTATATCTGTCCTCTGTCCTCTTATAATTCCTGCTCGCTTGGTGACTTTATTTAGCCACATTCAGTGAGTAAGTGATCCCCGAAGACCACAAGTATCCTTCGTCTGGGCCTGTTGTCGACAGAAAAGTGTACTTGGTTCTTTGCACACCACCATGTTTGAGGGACATTGGTGTGATCACTGCTGATAGGTGGAGGGACAAACATAAAGGACACCTATTTCTGGACAGGAGCATTTGGAAATAAGAGTGTGTAGTGGAGTGAAGTGTTTATTTGAGGGTCCAAACGTCCCTCTTTAGATGGTTATTACTTCTTTACATTCGTGAACATCATAAAAAGCAATGATTTTAAAAGCGCAGACGCCTATTATTACAGCAATTCATTTGTTGAGGTGGGAGGAAATGAGAAGGAAGTTGCTGCACCACGAAATCTATGCCTGAGCACTGCTGAAACAAAACAAAAAGAATTCACGGTGGCTAGATTGGGCTATTTTCTACTGACTCTCTCTGGGGACTCAAACAGAATCCATTTGTTTGTTTGTTTCTCAGTTTCACTTGTATAGGGTACCTGTCCCTGCCCCTTCAGCTTGTAGTTTGTCTGTGTCCTTGGATCTCAAGTGAGTCTCCAGAAAGGGAGCACGTAGGTGGTCTTGAGTTTTCATCAGTTCTTCTAACCCTGTGTCTTTTGATTGGAGCACTCAAAGCCTGTACTTTTATTCTGATATTTGAGAGCAGTGCTCTTACATCAGTTTGAAATTTTCTTTGTTCTCATTAATATAAAATCACATGCAGAACATTATGTTTTCCAGTCTACCCTTTTCAGCTAGTCCCCCCCAAATCCCAGTTACAGTCGCTGTCCGTCAGCATGTACTAAGATGCTGTAGAATCACTACATGTCTTCTCTGTGTTGTACAGCCCTACCAATAACCCCCCACACTACACATTAAACATGCTAATCCTAATGTCCCCATTCTTTATCCTCGCCCTTATTACTCCCTTCCCACAAACGCTACCCAGTCACTTTCTCTTTGGTAACTGTTAGTCCACCCTCGGGTACTGTGAGTCTGCTGATGTCTTTTCCTTCAGTTTTTCTTTGTTATCATACTCCACACATGAGTGAAATCATTTGGTAAATGTATTTCTCTGCCTGGCCTGTTTGACTGAGCGTAATACCCTCTACCTCCATCCACGTTATTGCAAATGATAGGATTTGTTTTCTTCTTATGGCTGCTTACTGCACTTTTTAAACTGGATTTCATTCTTCTTTTTTGTTTGTAGTTTCGCTATGTGCTTTCACCATTGCTCTCCTGGTAATGAGCAGTAGCTTTGTGTTAGTCGATATGTACCTATATCTATCTATCTGTCTGTCTATCTATTTATCAATCAATCAATCAACTTTTTGTCTGCCCATCTGTCCTTGTGTACAGAACAGTTAACCACATATCCTGTATCACTTTCCTACACTATGCTTCAAAAAATCCTGCAAAGTATCTAGGCTGTAGAGAGAGCACTGGGTTCACCGAGACCCTTGCAGGACGAGACGGCCACGTGTACCCACAAAACCAGGAAATGGTTGTGCCGGAACTTGAACCCGTGTCTCTGTCCTCTGTCCTCTTTCATCTCCTTCTAACTTGCTGTCTGTATTTAGCCACATTCATTGACTAAGTGCTCCCTGAAGACCACAAATATCATTAATAAGGGCCTGTTGTCTACAGAAAAGTAAACTTGTTGCTTTGCTCACCACCATGTTTGAAGGACATCAGCGTGATCACCGCCGATGGGACGGAGGGTCAAATAGAAAGGAACACCAATTTCTAGACAGAGGCAGTTGGGAGCCAAGAGTGTATTGTGGAGTGACGTGTTTATTTGAGTGTCCAAACTTCCCTCTTTAGGTGGTTATTAGATCTTCTCAATCGTGAACATCATAAAACCCACTGATTTCATTGGCCCAGATGCTTATTATTACAGCAACTCAGTTGTTGAGGTGAGAGAAAATGAGAAGTATGTTGCTGCACCACTATATCTATCGCTGGGAACTGCTGAAACCAAACAAAAAGAATTCACGGTGGTCAGATAGGGCTATTTTCTGCTGACTGTCTCTGGGGACTCAAACAGAATCCATTTGTTTGATAGTTTGTTTTTCAGTTTCACTCGTGTAGGGTACTTGTCCACACACCTTCGGCTTGTAGTTTGTCTGTTGTCCTTGGATCTCAAGTGAGTCCCCTGTAAGTAAGCACGTAGGTGTTTTGAGTTTTTATCCCTTCTTTTAACCCTGTGTCTTTTGTTTGCAGCACTCAGTGCTTGAACTTTTATTCTGATGATTCCGAGCTGTACACTTATTGCACTTAAATAATATTTTATCATTAATCTACAATCACGAGAAGAACATTATTTTTACTATGCTCCCCCCTTCACCAAGTCCCCCCGAAAAACCTCTTCAGTCGCTGTCTATCAGCGTAGTGGAATGCTGTGGATCCCTTCACCAAGTCCGCCCCCACAGACCCGTTACAGTCGCTGTCCATCAGTGAGTAGTAAGATGCTATATGATCTCTACTAGTCTTCTCTGTGTTGTACAGTACTCCCCATGCACACCCGACCCCACGCATTATTCATGCTAATCCCAATTACCACTATTCTTTCTCCCCACACTTATCCCTCCCTTCAGACTCACCCTGCCTAGTCTTTTTCCCTTTGGTAACTTTTAGTCAACTCTCGGAATCTGTGAGAGTGCTTCTTTTTTTTCCTTCAGTTTCTCTTTGTTGTTATACTCCACACATGAGTGAAATCACTTGGTACTTGTCTTTCTCCACCTGGCCTATTTCTCTGAACGTACTACCGTCTAGCTCCATCCACGTCACTGCAAATGGTAGTGTTTGCTTTCTTCTAAAGGCTGCTTACTGCAATTTTAAACTGGATTTCATTCTTCCTTTTTGTTTGTAGATTAGCTATGTTATTCACCATTCAACTCCTATTTATGTACAATAGCTTTGTGTCAATCGATATGTATCTGTATCTATCTGTCTAACGGTCTGTCTATCTATGTATCTATGTATGTAAGTATGTATGTATGTATCTATGGATCTACCTTTCTATCTATCTATCTATCTTCCTATCATCTATCTATGATGTCTATCATCTATCGGTCTATGTACCTATCTATCTTTCTTTCATCTGTCGTCTGTCTACCTATCTATCTATGAATCAATCACCTGTTTGTCTGCCCATCTATCCTTCTGTACAGAACAGTTAACAACATAGCTTATGTCTCTTTCCTACAATATGCTTCCAGAAATCTTGCAAGGTAGCTAAGCCATAAGGAGAGCACTGTGTTCACCGATACACTTTCAGGTAGAGTCAGCCGCGTGTGCTTACAAAACCAGTAAAGGAAGGTGAAAGGACTTGAACCCGTATATCTGTCCTCTGTCCTCTTATAATTCCTGCTCGCTTGGTGACTTTATTTAGCCACATTCAGTGAGTAAGTGATCCCCGAAGACCACAAGTATCCTTCGTCTGGGCCTGTTGTCGACAGAAAAGTGTACTTGGTTCTTTGCACACCACCATGTTTGAGGGACATTGGTGTGATCACTGCTGATAGGTGGAGGGACAAACATAAAGGACACCTATTTCTGGACAGGAGCATTTGGAAATAAGAGTGTGTAGTGGAGTGAAGTGTTTATTTGAGGGTCCAAACGTCCCTCTTTAGATGGTTATTACTTCTTTACATTCGTGAACATCATAAAAAGCAATGATTTTAAAAGCGCAGACGCCTATTATTACAGCAATTCATTTGTTGAGGTGGGAGGAAATGAGAAGGAAGTTGCTGCACCACGAAATCTATGCCTGAGCACTGCTGAAACAAAACAAAAAGAATTCACGGTGGCTAGATTGGGCTATTTTCTACTGACTCTCTCTGGGGACTCAAACAGAATCCATTTGTTTGTTTGTTTCTCAGTTTCACTTGTATAGGGTACCTGTCCCTGCCCCTTCAGCTTGTAGTTTGTCTGTGTCCTTGGATCTCAAGTGAGTCTCCAGAAAGGGAGCACGTAGGTGGTCTTGAGTTTTCATCAGTTCTTCTAACCCTGTGTCTTTTGATTGGAGCACTCAAAGCCTGTACTTTTATTCTGATATTTGAGAGCAGTGCTCTTACATCAGTTTGAAATTTTCTTTGTTCTCATTAATATAAAATCACATGCAGAACATTATGTTTTCCAGTCTACCCTTTTCAGCTAGTCCCCCCCAAATCCCAGTTACAGTCGCTGTCCGTCAGCATGTACTAAGATGCTGTAGAATCACTACATGTCTTCTCTGTGTTGTACAGCCCTACCAATAACCCCCCACACTACACATTAAACATGCTAATCCTAATGTCCCCATTCTTTATCCTCGCCCTTATTACTCCCTTCCCACAAACGCTACCCAGTCACTTTCTCTTTGGTAACTGTTAGTCCACCCTCGGGTACTGTGAGTCTGCTGATGTCTTTTCCTTCAGTTTTTCTTTGTTATCATACTCCACACATGAGTGAAATCATTTGGTAAATGTATTTCTCTGCCTGGCCTGTTTGACTGAGCGTAATACCCTCTACCTCCATCCACGTTATTGCAAATGATAGGATTTGTTTTCTTCTTATGGCTGCTTACTGCACTTTTTAAACTGGATTTCATTCTTCTTTTTTGTTTGTAGTTTCGCTATGTGCTTTCACCATTGCTCTCCTGGTAATGAGCAGTAGCTTTGTGTTAGTCGATATGTACCTATATCTATCTATCTGTCTGTCTATCTATTTATCAATCAATCAATCAACTTTTTGTCTGCCCATCTGTCCTTGTGTACAGAACAGTTAACCACATATCCTGTATCACTTTCCTACACTATGCTTCAAAAAATCCTGCAAAGTATCTAGGCTGTAGAGAGAGCACTGGGTTCACCGAGACCCTTGCAGGACGAGACGGCCACGTGTACCCACAAAACCAGGAAATGGTTGTGCCGGAACTTGAACCCGTGTCTCTGTCCTCTGTCCTCTTTCATCTCCTTCTAACTTGCTGTCTGTATTTAGCCACATTCATTGACTAAGTGCTCCCTGAAGACCACAAATATCATTAATAAGGGCCTGTTGTCTACAGAAAAGTAAACTTGTTGCTTTGCTCACCACCATGTTTGAAGGACATCAGCGTGATCACCGCCGATGGGACGGAGGGTCAAATAGAAAGGAACACCAATTTCTAGACAGAGGCAGTTGGGAGCCAAGAGTGTATTGTGGAGTGACGTGTTTATTTGAGTGTCCAAACTTCCCTCTTTAGGTGGTTATTAGATCTTCTCAATCGTGAACATCATAAAACCCACTGATTTCATTGGCCCAGATGCTTATTATTACAGCAACTCAGTTGTTGAGGTGAGAGAAAATGAGAAGTATGTTGCTGCACCACTATATCTATCGCTGGGAACTGCTGAAACCAAACAAAAAGAATTCACGGTGGTCAGATAGGGCTATTTTCTGCTGACTGTCTCTGGGGACTCAAACAGAATCCATTTGTTTGATAGTTTGTTTTTCAGTTTCACTCGTGTAGGGTACTTGTCCACACACCTTCGGCTTGTAGTTTGTCTGTTGTCCTTGGATCTCAAGTGAGTCCCCTGTAAGTAAGCACGTAGGTGTTTTGAGTTTTTATCCCTTCTTTTAACCCTGTGTCTTTTGTTTGCAGCACTCAGTGCTTGAACTTTTATTCTGATGATTCCGAGCTGTACACTTATTGCACTTAAATAATATTTTATCATTAATCTACAATCACGAGAAGAACATTATTTTTACTATGCTCCCCCCTTCACCAAGTCCCCCCGAAAAACCTCTTCAGTCGCTGTCTATCAGCGTAGTGGAATGCTGTGGATCCCTTCACCAAGTCCGCCCCCACAGACCCGTTACAGTCGCTGTCCATCAGTGAGTAGTAAGATGCTATATGATCTCTACTAGTCTTCTCTGTGTTGTACAGTACTCCCCATGCACACCCGACCCCACGCATTATTCATGCTAATCCCAATTACCACTATTCTTTCTCCCCACACTTATCCCTCCCTTCAGACTCACCCTGCCTAGTCTTTTTCCCTTTGGTAACTTTTAGTCAACTCTCGGAATCTGTGAGAGTGCTTCTTTTTTTTCCTTCAGTTTCTCTTTGTTGTTATACTCCACACATGAGTGAAATCACTTGGTACTTGTCTTTCTCCACCTGGCCTATTTCTCTGAACGTACTACCGTCTAGCTCCATCCACGTCACTGCAAATGGTAGTGTTTGCTTTCTTCTAAAGGCTGCTTACTGCAATTTTAAACTGGATTTCATTCTTCCTTTTTGTTTGTAGATTAGCTATGTTATTCACCATTCAACTCCTATTTATGTACAATAGCTTTGTGTCAATCGATATGTATCTGTATCTATCTGTCTAACGGTCTGTCTATCTATGTATCTATGTATGTAAGTATGTATGTATGTATCTATGGATCTACCTTTCTATCTATCTATCTATCTTCCTATCATCTATCTATGATGTCTATCATCTATCGGTCTATGTACCTATCTATCTTTCTTTCATCTGTCGTCTGTCTACCTATCTATCTATGAATCAATCACCTGTTTGTCTGCCCATCTATCCTTCTGTACAGAACAGTTAACAACATAGCTTATGTCTCTTTCCTACAATATGCTTCCAGAAATCTTGCAAGGTAGCTAAGCCATAAGGAGAGCACTGTGTTCACCGATACACTTTCAGGTAGAGTCAGCCGCGTGTGCTTACAAAACCAGTAAAGGAAGGTGAAAGGACTTGAACCCGTATATCTGTCCTCTGTCCTCTTATAATTCCTGCTCGCTTGGTGACTTTATTTAGCCACATTCAGTGAGTAAGTGATCCCCGAAGACCACAAGTATCCTTCGTCTGGGCCTGTTGTCGACAGAAAAGTGTACTTGGTTCTTTGCACACCACCATGTTTGAGGGACATTGGTGTGATCACTGCTGATAGGTGGAGGGACAAACATAAAGGACACCTATTTCTGGACAGGAGCATTTGGAAATAAGAGTGTGTAGTGGAGTGAAGTGTTTATTTGAGGGTCCAAACGTCCCTCTTTAGATGGTTATTACTTCTTTACATTCGTGAACATCATAAAAAGCAATGATTTTAAAAGCGCAGACGCCTATTATTACAGCAATTCATTTGTTGAGGTGGGAGGAAATGAGAAGGAAGTTGCTGCACCACGAAATCTATGCCTGAGCACTGCTGAAACAAAACAAAAAGAATTCACGGTGGCTAGATTGGGCTATTTTCTACTGACTCTCTCTGGGGACTCAAACAGAATCCATTTGTTTGTTTGTTTCTCAGTTTCACTTGTATAGGGTACCTGTCCCTGCCCCTTCAGCTTGTAGTTTGTCTGTGTCCTTGGATCTCAAGTGAGTCTCCAGAAAGGGAGCACGTAGGTGGTCTTGAGTTTTCATCAGTTCTTCTAACCCTGTGTCTTTTGATTGGAGCACTCAAAGCCTGTACTTTTATTCTGATATTTGAGAGCAGTGCTCTTACATCAGTTTGAAATTTTCTTTGTTCTCATTAATATAAAATCACATGCAGAACATTATGTTTTCCAGTCTACCCTTTTCAGCTAGTCCCCCCCAAATCCCAGTTACAGTCGCTGTCCGTCAGCATGTACTAAGATGCTGTAGAATCACTACATGTCTTCTCTGTGTTGTACAGCCCTACCAATAACCCCCCACACTACACATTAAACATGCTAATCCTAATGTCCCCATTCTTTATCCTCGCCCTTATTACTCCCTTCCCACAAACGCTACCCAGTCACTTTCTCTTTGGTAACTGTTAGTCCACCCTCGGGTACTGTGAGTCTGCTGATGTCTTTTCCTTCAGTTTTTCTTTGTTATCATACTCCACACATGAGTGAAATCATTTGGTAAATGTATTTCTCTGCCTGGCCTGTTTGACTGAGCGTAATACCCTCTACCTCCATCCACGTTATTGCAAATGATAGGATTTGTTTTCTTCTTATGGCTGCTTACTGCACTTTTTAAACTGGATTTCATTCTTCTTTTTTGTTTGTAGTTTCGCTATGTGCTTTCACCATTGCTCTCCTGGTAATGAGCAGTAGCTTTGTGTTAGTCGATATGTACCTATATCTATCTATCTGTCTGTCTATCTATTTATCAATCAATCAATCAACTTTTTGTCTGCCCATCTGTCCTTGTGTACAGAACAGTTAACCACATATCCTGTATCACTTTCCTACACTATGCTTCAAAAAATCCTGCAAAGTATCTAGGCTGTAGAGAGAGCACTGGGTTCACCGAGACCCTTGCAGGACGAGACGGCCACGTGTACCCACAAAACCAGGAAATGGTTGTGCCGGAACTTGAACCCGTGTCTCTGTCCTCTGTCCTCTTTCATCTCCTTCTAACTTGCTGTCTGTATTTAGCCACATTCATTGACTAAGTGCTCCCTGAAGACCACAAATATCATTAATAAGGGCCTGTTGTCTACAGAAAAGTAAACTTGTTGCTTTGCTCACCACCATGTTTGAAGGACATCAGCGTGATCACCGCCGATGGGACGGAGGGTCAAATAGAAAGGAACACCAATTTCTAGACAGAGGCAGTTGGGAGCCAAGAGTGTATTGTGGAGTGACGTGTTTATTTGAGTGTCCAAACTTCCCTCTTTAGGTGGTTATTAGATCTTCTCAATCGTGAACATCATAAAACCCACTGATTTCATTGGCCCAGATGCTTATTATTACAGCAACTCAGTTGTTGAGGTGAGAGAAAATGAGAAGTATGTTGCTGCACCACTATATCTATCGCTGGGAACTGCTGAAACCAAACAAAAAGAATTCACGGTGGTCAGATAGGGCTATTTTCTGCTGACTGTCTCTGGGGACTCAAACAGAATCCATTTGTTTGATAGTTTGTTTTTCAGTTTCACTCGTGTAGGGTACTTGTCCACACACCTTCGGCTTGTAGTTTGTCTGTTGTCCTTGGATCTCAAGTGAGTCCCCTGTAAGTAAGCACGTAGGTGTTTTGAGTTTTTATCCCTTCTTTTAACCCTGTGTCTTTTGTTTGCAGCACTCAGTGCTTGAACTTTTATTCTGATGATTCCGAGCTGTACACTTATTGCACTTAAATAATATTTTATCATTAATCTACAATCACGAGAAGAACATTATTTTTACTATGCTCCCCCCTTCACCAAGTCCCCCCGAAAAACCTCTTCAGTCGCTGTCTATCAGCGTAGTGGAATGCTGTGGATCCCTTCACCAAGTCCGCCCCCACAGACCCGTTACAGTCGCTGTCCATCAGTGAGTAGTAAGATGCTATATGATCTCTACTAGTCTTCTCTGTGTTGTACAGTACTCCCCATGCACACCCGACCCCACGCATTATTCATGCTAATCCCAATTACCACTATTCTTTCTCCCCACACTTATCCCTCCCTTCAGACTCACCCTGCCTAGTCTTTTTCCCTTTGGTAACTTTTAGTCAACTCTCGGAATCTGTGAGAGTGCTTCTTTTTTTTCCTTCAGTTTCTCTTTGTTGTTATACTCCACACATGAGTGAAATCACTTGGTACTTGTCTTTCTCCACCTGGCCTATTTCTCTGAACGTACTACCGTCTAGCTCCATCCACGTCACTGCAAATGGTAGTGTTTGCTTTCTTCTAAAGGCTGCTTACTGAAATTTTAAACTGGATTTCATTCTTCCTTTTTGTTTGTAGATTAGCTATGTTATTCACCATTCAACTCCTATTTATGTACAATAGCTTTGTGTCAATCGATATGTATCTGTATCTATCTGTCTAACGGTCTGTCTATCTATGTATCTATGTATGTAAGTATGTATGTATGTATCTATGGATCTACCTTTCTATCTATCTATCTATCTTCCTATCATCTATCTATGATGTCTATCATCTATCGGTCTATGTACCTATCTATCTTTCTTTCATCTGTCGTCTGTCTACCTATCTATCTATGAATCAATCACCTGTTTGTCTGCCCATCTATCCTTCTGTACAGAACAGTTAACAACATAGCTTATGTCTCTTTCCTACAATATGCTTCCAGAAATCTTGCAAGGTAGCTAAGCCATAAGGAGAGCACTGTGTTCACCGATACACTTTCAGGTAGAGTCAGCCGCGTGTGCTTACAAAACCAGTAAAGGAAGGTGAAAGGACTTGAACCCGTATATCTGTCCTCTGTCCTCTTATAATTCCTGCTCGCTTGGTGACTTTATTTAGCCACATTCAGTGAGTAAGTGATCCCCGAAGACCACAAGTATCCTTCGTCTGGGCCTGTTGTCGACAGAAAAGTGTACTTGGTTCTTTGCACACCACCATGTTTGAGGGACATTGGTGTGATCACTGCTGATAGGTGGAGGGACAAACATAAAGGACACCTATTTCTGGACAGGAGCATTTGGAAATAAGAGTGTGTAGTGGAGTGAAGTGTTTATTTGAGGGTCCAAACGTCCCTCTTTAGATGGTTATTACTTCTTTACATTCGTGAACATCATAAAAAGCAATGATTTTAAAAGCGCAGACGCCTATTATTACAGCAATTCATTTGTTGAGGTGGGAGGAAATGAGAAGGAAGTTGCTGCACCACGAAATCTATGCCTGAGCACTGCTGAAACAAAACAAAAAGATTTCACGGTGGCTAGATTGGGCTATTTTCTACTGACTCTCTCTGGGGACTCAAACAGAATCCATTTGTTTGTTTGTTTCTCAGTTTCACTTGTATAGGGTACCTGTCCCTGCCCCTTCAGCTTGTAGTTTGTCTGTGTCCTTGGATCTCAAGTGAGTCTCCAGAAAGGGAGCACGTAGGTGGTCTTGAGTTTTCATCAGTTCTTCTAACCCTGTGTCTTTTGATTGGAGCACTCAAAGCCTGTACTTTTATTCTGATATTTGAGAGCAGTGCTCTTACATCAGTTTGAAATTTTCTTTGTTCTCATTAATATAAAATCACATGCAGAACATTATGTTTTCCAGTCTACCCTTTTCAGCTAGTCCCCCCCAAATCCCAGTTACAGTCGCTGTCCGTCAGCATGTACTAAGATGCTGTAGAATCACTACATGTCTTCTCTGTGTTGTACAGCCCTACCAATAACCCCCCACACTACACATTAAACATGCTAATCCTAATGTCCCCATTCTTTATCCTCGCCCTTATTACTCCCTTCCCACAAACGCTACCCAGTCACTTTCTCTTTGGTAACTGTTAGTCCACCCTCGGGTACTGTGAGTCTGCTGATGTCTTTTCCTTCAGTTTTTCTTTGTTATCATACTCCACACATGAGTGAAATCATTTGGTAAATGTATTTCTCTGCCTGGCCTGTTTGACTGAGCGTAATACCCTCTACCTCCATCCACGTTATTGCAAATGATAGGATTTGTTTTCTTCTTATGGCTGCTTACTGCACTTTTTAAACTGGATTTCATTCTTCTTTTTTGTTTGTAGTTTCACTATGTGCTTTCACCATTGCTCTCCTGGTAATGAGCAGTAGCTTTGTGTTAGTCGATATGTACCTATATCTATCTATCTGTCTGTCTATCTATTTATCAATCAATCAATCAACTTTTTGTCTGCCCATCTGTCCTTGTGTACAGAACAGTTAACCACATATTCTGTATCACTTTCCTACACTATGCTTCAAAAAATCCTGCAAAGTATCTAGGCTGTAGAGAGAGCACTGGGTTCACCGAGACCCTTGCAGGACGAGACGGCCACGTGTACCCACAAAACCAGGAAATGGTTGTGCCGGAACTTGAACCCGTGTCTCTGTCCTCTGTCCTCTTTCATCTCCTTCTAACTTGCTGTCTGTATTTAGCCACATTCATTGACTAAGTGCTCCCTGAAGACCACAAATATCATTAATAAGGGCCTGTTGTCTACAGAAAAGTAAACTTGTTGCTTTGCTCACCACCATGTTTGAAGGACATCAGCGTGATCACCGCCGATGGGACGGAGGGTCAAATAGAAAGGAACACCAATTTCTAGACAGAGGCAGTTGGGAGCCAAGAGTGTATTGTGGAGTGACGTGTTTATTTGAGTGTCCAAACTTCCCTCTTTAGGTGGTTATTAGATCTTCTCAATCGTGAACATCATAAAACCCACTGATTTCATTGGCCCAGATGCTTATTATTACAGCAACTCAGTTGTTGAGGTGAGAGAAAATGAGAAGTATGTTGCTGCACCACTATATCTATCGCTGGGAACTGCTGAAACCAAACAAAAAGAATTCACGGTGGTCAGATAGGGCTATTTTCTGCTGACTGTCTCTGGGGACTCAAACAGAATCCATTTGTTTGATAGTTTGTTTTTCAGTTTCACTCGTGTAGGGTACTTGTCCACACACCTTCGGCTTGTAGTTTGTCTGTTGTCCTTGGATCTCAAGTGAGTCCCCTATAAGTAAGCACGTAGGTGTTTTGAGTTTTTATCCCTTCTTTTAACCCTGTGTCTTTTGTTTGCAGCACTCAGTGCTTGAACTTTTATTCTGATGATTCCGAGCTGTACACTTATTGCACTTAAATAATATTTTATCATTAATCTACAATCACGAGAAGAACATTATTTTTACTATGCTCCCCCCTTCACCAAGTCCCCCCGAAAAACCTCTTCAGTCGCTGTCTATCAGCGTAGTGGAATGCTGTGGATCCCTTCACCAAGTCCGCCCCCACAGACCCGTTACAGTCGCTGTCCATCAGTGAGTAGTAAGATGCTATATGATCTCTACTAGTCTTCTCTGTGTTGTACAGTACTCCCCATGCACACCCGACCCCACGCATTATTCATGCTAATCCCAATTACCACTATTCTTTCTCCCCACACTTATCCCTCCCTTCAGACTCACCCTGCCTAGTCTTTTTCCCTTTGGTAACTTTTAGTCAACTCTCGGAATCTGTGAGAGTGCTTCTTTTTTTTCCTTCAGTTTCTCTTTGTTGTTATACTCCACACATGAGTGAAATCACTTGGTACTTGTCTTTCTCCACCTGGCCTATTTCTCTGAACGTACTACCGTCTAGCTCCATCCACGTCACTGCAAATGGTAGTGTTTGCTTTCTTCTAAAGGCTGCTTACTGAAATTTTAAACTGGATTTCATTCTTCCTTTTTGTTTGTAGATTAGCTATGTTATTCACCATTCAACTCCTATTTATGTACAATAGCTTTGTGTCAATCGATATGTATCTGTATCTATCTGTCTAACGGTCTGTCTATCTATGTATCTATGTATGTAAGTATGTATGTATGTATCTATGGATCTACCTTTCTATCTATCTATCTATCTTCCTATCATCTATCTATGATGTCTATCATCTATCGGTCTATGTACCTATCTATCTTTCTTTCATCTGTCGTCTGTCTACCTATCTATCTATGAATCAATCACCTGTTTGTCTGCCCATCTATCCTTCTGTACAGAACAGTTAACAACATAGCTTATGTCTCTTTCCTACAATATGCTTCCAGAAATCTTGCAAGGTAGCTAAGCCATAAGGAGAGCACTGTGTTCACCGATACACTTTCAGGTAGAGTCAGCCGCGTGTGCTTACAAAACCAGTAAAGGAAGGTGAAAGGACTTGAACCCGTATATCTGTCCTCTGTCCTCTTATAATTCCTGCTCGCTTGGTGACTTTATTTAGCCACATTCAGTGAGTAAGTGATCCCCGAAGACCACAAGTATCCTTCGTCTGGGCCTGTTGTCGACAGAAAAGTGTACTTGGTTCTTTGCACACCACCATGTTTGAGGGACATTGGTGTGATCACTGCTGATAGGTGGAGGGACAAACATAAAGGAACACCTATTTCTGGACAGGAGCATTTGGAAATAAGAGTGTGTAGTGGAGTGAAGTGTTTATTTGAGGGTCCAAACGTCCCTCTTTAGATGGTTATTACTTCTTTACATTCGTGAACATCATAAAAAGCAATGATTTTAAAAGCGCAGACGCCTATTATTACAGCAATTCATTTGTTGAGGTGGGAGGAAATGAGAAGGAAGTTGCTGCACCACGAAATCTATGCCTGAGCACTGCTGAAACAAAACAAAAAGAATTCACGGTGGCTAGATTGGGCTATTTTCTACTGACTCTCTCTGGGGACTCAAACAGAATCCATTTGTTTGTTTGTTTCTCAGTTTCACTTGTATAGGGTACCTGTCCCTGCCCCTTCAGCTTGTAGTTTGTCTGTGTCCTTGGATCTCAAGTGAGTCTCCAGAAAGGGAGCACGTAGGTGGTCTTGAGTTTTCATCAGTTCTTCTAACCCTGTGTCTTTTGATTGGAGCACTCAAAGCCTGTACTTTTATTCTGATATTTGAGAGCAGTGCTCTTACATCAGTTTGAAATTTTCTTTGTTCTCATTAATATAAAATCACATGCAGAACATTATGTTTTCCAGTCTACCCTCTTCAGCTAGTCCCCCCCAAATCCCAGTTACAGTCGCTGTCCGTCAGCATGTACTAAGATGCTGTAGAATCACTACATGTCTTCTCTGTGTTGTACAGCCCTACCAATAACCCCCCACACTACACATTAAACATGCTAATCCTAATGTCCCCATTCTTTTTCCTCGCCCTTATTACTCCCTTCCCACAAACGCTACCCAGTCACTTTCTCTTTGGTAACTGTTAGTCCACCCTCGGGTACTGTGAGTCTGCTGATGTCTTTTCCTTCAGTTTTTCTTTGTTATCATACTCCACACATGAGTGAAATCATTTGGTAAATGTATTTCTCTGCCTGGCCTGTTTGACTGAGCATAATACCCTCTACCTCCATCACGTTATTGCAAATGATAGGATTTGTTTTCTTCTTATGGCTGCTTACTGCACTTTTTAAACTGGATTTCATTCTTCTTTTTTGTTTGTAGTTTCGCTATGTGCTTTCACCATTGCTCTCCTGGTAATGAGCAGTAGCTTTGTGTTAGTCGATATGTACCTATATCTATCTATCTGTCTGTCTATCTATTTATCAATCAATCAATCAACTTTTTGTCTGCCCATCTGTCCTTGTGTACAGATCAGTTAACCACATATCCTGTATCACTTTCCTACACTATGCTTCAAAAAATCCTGCAAAGTATCTAGGCTGTAGAGAGAGCACTGGGTTCACCGAGACCCTTGCAGGACGAGACGGCCACGTGTACCTACAAAACCAGGAAATGGTTGTGCCGGAACTTGAACCCGTGTCTCTGTCCTCTGTCCTCTTTCATCTCCTTCTAACTTGCTGTCTGTATTTAGCCACATTCATTGACTAAGTGCTCCCTGAAGACCACAAATATCATTAATAAGGGCCTGTTGTCTACAGAAAAGTAAACTTGTTGCTTTGCTCACCACCATGTTTGAAGGACATCAGCGTGATCACCGCCGATAGGACGGAGGGTCAAATAGAAAGGAACACCAATTTCTAGACAGAGGCAGTTGGGAGCCAAGAGTGTATTGTGGAGTGACGTGTTTATTTGAGTGTCCAAACTTCCCTCTTTAGGTGGTTATTAGATCTTCTCAATCGTGAACATCATAAAACCCACTGATTTCATTGGCCCAGATGCTTATTATTACAGCAACTCAGTTGTTGAGGTGAGAGAAAATGAGAAGTATGTTGCTGCACCACTATATCTATCGCTGGGAACTGCTGAAACCAAACAAAAAGAATTCACGGTGGTCAGATAGGGCTATTTTCTGCTGACTGTCTCTGGGGACTCAAACAGAATCCATTTGTTTGATAGTTTGTTTTTCAGTTTCACTCGTGTAGGGTACTTGTCCACACACCTTCGGCTTGTAGTTTGTCTGTTGTCCTTGGATCTCAAGTGAGTCCCCTGTAAGTAAGCACGTAGGTGTTTTGAGTTTTTATCCCTTCTTTTAACCCTGTGTCTTTTGTTTGCAGCACTCAGTGCTTGAACTTTTATTCTGATGATTCCGAGCTGTACACTTATTGCACTTAAATAATATTTTATCATTAATCTACAATCACGAGAAGAACATTATTTTTACTATGCTCCCCCCTTCACCAAGTCCCCCCGAAAAACCTCTTCAGTCGCTGTCTATCAGCGTAGTGGAATGCTGTGGATCCCTTCACCAAGTCCGCCCCCACAGACCTGTTACAGTCGCTGTCCATCAGTGAGTAGTAAGATGCTATATGATCTCTACTAGTCTTCTCTGTGTTGTACAGTACTCCCCATGCACACCCGACCCCACGCATTATTCATGCTAATCCCAATTACCACTATTCTTTCTCCCCACACTTATCCCTCCCTTCAGACTCACCCTGCCTAGTCTTTTTCCCTTTGGTAACTTTTAGTCAACTCTCGGAATCTGTGAGAGTGCTTCTTTTTTTTCCTTCAGTTTCTCTTTGTTGTTATACTCCACACATGAGTGAAATCACTTGGTACTTGTCTTTCTCCACCTGGCCTATTTCTCTGAACGTACTACCGTCTAGCTCCATCCACGTCACTGCAAATGGTAGTGTTTGCTTTCTTCTAAAGGCTGCTTACTGCAATTTTAAACTGGATTTCATTCTTCCTTTTTGTTTGTAGATTAGCTATGTTATTCACCATTCAACTCCTATTTATGTACAATAGCTTTGTGTCAATCGATATGTATCTGTATCTATCTGTCTAACGGTCTGTCTATCTATGTATCTATGTATGTAAGTATGTATGTATGTATCTATGGATCTACCTTTCTATCTATCTATCTATCTTCCTATCATCTATCTATGATGTCTATCATCTATCGGTCTATGTACCTATCTATCTTTCTTTCATCTGTCGTCTGTCTACCTATCTATCTATGAATCAATCACCTTTTTGTCTGCCCATCTATCCTTCTCTACAGAACAGTTAACAACATAGCTTATGTCTCTTTCCTACAATATGCTTCCAGAAATCTTGCAAGGTAGCTAAGCCATAAGGAGAGCACTGTGTTCACCGATACACTTTCAGGTAGAGTCAGCCGCGTGTGCTTACAAAACCAGTAAATGGAGGTGAAAGGACTTGAACCCGTATCTCTGTCCTCTGTCCTCTTATAATTCCTGCTCGCTTGGTGACTTTATTTAGCCACATTCAGTGAGTAAGTGATCCCCGAAGACCACAAGTATCCTTCGTCTGGGCCTGTTGTCGACAGAAAAGTGTACTTGGTTCTTTGCACACCACCATGTTTGAGGGACATTGGTGTGATCACTGCTGATAGGTGGAGGGACAAACATAAAGGAACACCTATTTCTGGACAGGAGCATTTGGAAATAAGAGTGTGTAGTGGAGTGAAGTGTTTATTTGAGGGACCAAACGTCCCTCTTTAGATGGTTATTACTTCTTTACATTCGTGAACATCATAAAAAGCAATGATTTTAAAAGCGCAGACGCCTATTATTACAGCAATTCATTTGTTGAGGTGGGAGGAAATGAGAAGGAAGTTGCTGCACCACGAAATCTATGCCTGAGCACTGCTGAAACAAAACAAAAAGAATTCACGGTGGCTAGATTGGGCTATTTTCTACTGACTCTCTCTGGGGACTCAAACAGAATCCATTTGTTTGTTTGTTTCTCAGTTTCACTTGTATAGGGTACCTGTCCCCGCCCCTTCAGCTTGTAGTTTGTCTGTGTCCTTGGATCTCAAGTGAGTCTCCAGAAAGGGAGCACGTAGGTGGTCTTGAGTTTTCATCAGTTCTTCTAACCCTGTGTCTTTTGATTGGAGCACTCAAAGCCTGTACTTTTATTCTGATATTTGAGAGCAGTGCTCTTACATCAGTTTGAAATTTTCTTTGTTCTCATTAATATAAAATCACATGCAGAACATTATGTTTTCCAGTCTACCCTCTTCAGCTAGTCCCCCCCAAATCCCAGTTACAGTCGCTGTCCGTCAGCATGTACTAAGATGCTGTAGAATCACTACATGTCTTCTCTGTGTTGTACAGCCCTACCAATAACCCCCCACACTACACATTAAACATGCTAATCCTAATGTCCCCATTCTTTTTCCTCGCCCTTATTACTCCCTTCCCACAAACGCTACCCAGTCACTTTCTCTTTGGTAACTGTTAGTCCACCCTCGGGTACTGTGAGTCTGCTGATGTCTTTTCCTTCAGTTTTTCTTTGTTATCATACTCCACACATGAGTGAAATCATTTGGTAAATGTATTTCTCTGCCTGGCCTGTTTGACTGAGCATAATACCCTCTACCTCCATCCACGTTATTGCAAATGATAGGATTTGTTTTCTTCTTATGGCTGCTTACTGCACTTTTTAAACTGGATTTCATTCTTCTTTTTTGTTTGTAGTTTCGCTATGTGCTTTCACCATTGCTCTCCTGGTAATGAGCAGTAGCTTTGTGTTAGTCGATATGTACCTATATCTATCTATCTGTCTGTCTATCTATTTATCAATCAATCAATCAACTTTTTGTCTGCCCATCTGTCCTTGTGTACAGAACAGTTAACCACATATCCTGTATCACTTTCCTACACTATGCTTCAAAAAATCCTGCAAAGTATCTAGGCTGTAGAGAGAGCACTGGGTTCACCGAGACCCTTGCAGGACGAGACGGCCACGTGTACCTACAAAACCAGGAAATGGTTGTGCCGGAACTTGAACCCGTGTCTCTGTCCTCTGTCCTCTTTCATCTCCTTCTAACTTGCTGTCTGTATTTAGCCACATTCATTGACTAAGTGCTCCCTGAAGACCACAAATATCATTAATAAGGGCCTGTTGTCTACAGAAAAGTAAACTTGTTGCTTTGCTCACCACCATGTTTGAAGGACATCAGCGTGATCACCGCCGATAGGACGGAGGGTCAAATAGAAAGGAACGCCAATTTCTAGACAGAGGCAGTTGGGAGCCAAGAGTGTATTGTGGAGTGACGTGTTTATTTGAGTGTCCAAACTTCCCTCTTTAGGTGGTTATTAGATCTTCTCAATCGTGAACATCATAAAACCCACTGATTTCATTGGCCCAGATGCTTATTATTACAGCAACTCAGTTGTTGAGGTGAGAGAAAATGAGAAGTATGTTGCTGCACCACTATATCTATCGCTGGGAACTGCTGAAACCAAACAAAAAGAATTCACGGTGGTCAGATAGGGCTATTTTCTGCTGACTGTCTCTGGGGACTCAAACAGAATCCATTTGTTTGATAGTTTGTTTTTCAGTTTCACTCGTGTAGGGTACTTGTCCACACACCTTCGGCTTGTAGTTTGTCTGTTGTCCTTGGATCTCAAGTGAGTCCCCTGTAAGTAAGCACGTAGGTGTTTTGAGTTTTTATCCCTTCTTTTAACCCTGTGTCTTTTGTTTGCAGCACTCAGTGCTTGAACTTTTATTCTGATGATTCCGAGCTGTACACTTATTGCACTTAAATAATATTTTATCATTAATCTACAATCACGAGAAGAACATTATTTTTACTATGCTCCCCCCTTCACCAAGTCCCCCCGAAAAACCTCTTCAGTCGCTGTCTATCAGCGTAGTGGAATGCTGTGGATCCCTTCACCAAGTCCGCCCCCACAGACCCGTTACAGTCGCTGTCCATCAGTGAGTAGTAAGATGCTATATGATCTCTACTAGTCTTCTCTGTGTTGTACAGTACTCCCCATGCACACCCGACCCCACGCATTATTCATGCTAATCCCAATTACCACTATTCTTTCTCCCCACACTTATCCCTCCCTTCAGACTCACCCTGCCTAGTCTTTTTCCCTTTGGTAACTTTTAGTCAACTCTCGGAATCTGTGAGAGTGCTTCTTTTTTTTCCTTCAGTTTCTCTTTGTTGTTATACTCCACACATGAGTGAAATCACTTGGTACTTGTCTTTCTCCACCTGGCCTATTTCTCTGAACGTACTACCGTCTAGCTCCATCCACGTCACTGCAAATGGTAGTGTTTGCTTTCTTCTAAAGGCTGCTTACTGCAATTTTAAACTGGATTTCATTCTTCCTTTTTGTTTGTAGATTAGCTATGTTATTCACCATTCAACTCCTATTTATGTACAATAGCTTTGTGTCAATCGATATGTATCTGTATCTATCTGTCTAACGGTCTGTCTATCTATGTATCTATGTATGTAAGTATGTATGTATGTATCTATGGATCTACCTTTCTATCTATCTATCTATCTTCCTATCATCTATCTATGATGTCTATCATCTATCGGTCTATGTACCTATCTATCTTTCTTTCATCTGTCGTCTGTCTACCTATCTATCTATGAATCAATCAACTTTTTGTCTGCCCATCTATCCTTCTGTACAGAACAGTTAACAACATAGCTTATGTCTCTTTCCTACAATATGCTTCCAGAAATCTTGCAAGGTAGCTAAGCCATAAGGAGAGCACTGTGTTCACCGATACACTTTCAGGTAGAGTCAGCCGCGTGTACTTATAAAACCAGTAAATGGAGGTGAAAGGACTTGAACCCGTATCTCTGTCCTCTGTCCTCTTATAATTCCTGCTCGCTTGGTGACTTTATTTAGCCACATTCAGTGAGTAAGTGATCCCCGAAGACTACAAGTATCCTTCGTCTGGGCCTGTTGTCGACAGAAAAGTGTACTTGGTTCTTTGCACACCACCATGTTTGAGGGACATTGGTGTGATCACTGCTGATAGGTGGAGGGACAAACATAAAGGAACACCTATTTCTGGACAGGAGCATTTGGAAATAAGAGTGTGTAGTGGAGTGAAGTGTTTATTTGAGGGACCAAACGTCCCTCTTTAGATGGTTATTACTTCTTTACATTCGTGAACATCATAAAAAGCAATGATTTTAAAAGCGCAGACGCCTATTATTACAGCAATTCATTTGTTGAGGTGGGAGGAAATGAGAAGGAAGTTGCTGCACCACGAAATCTATGCCTGAGCACTGCTGAAACAAAACAAAAAGAATTCACGGTGGCTAGATTGGGCTATTTTCTACTGACTCTCTCTGGGGACTCAAACAGAATCCATTTGTTTGTTTGTTTCTCAGTTTCACTTGTATAGGGTACCTGTCCCCGCCCCTTCAGCTTGTAGTTTGTCTGTGTCCTTGGATCTCAAGTGAGTCTCCAGAAAGGGAGCACGTAGGTGGTCTTGAGTTTTCATCAGTTCTTCTAACCCTGTGTCTTTTGATTGGAGCACTCAAAGCCTGTACTTTTATTCTGATATTTGAGAGCAGTGCTCTTACATCAGTTTGAAATTTTCTTTGTTCTCATTAATATAAAATCACATGCAGAACATTATGTTTTCCAGTCTACCCTCTTCAGCTAGTCCCCCCCAAATCCCAGTTACAGTCGCTGTCCGTCAGCATGTACTAAGATGCTGTAGAATCACTACATGTCTTCTCTGTGTTGTACAGCCCTACCAATAACCCCCCACACTACACATTAAACATGCTAATCCTAATGTCCCCATTCTTTTTCCTCGCCCTTATTACTCCCTTCCCACAAACGCTACCCAGTCACTTTCTCTTTGGTAACTGTTAGTCCACCCTCGGGTACTGTGAGTCTGCTGATGTCTTTTCCTTCAGTTTTTCTTTGTTATCATACTCCACACATGAGTGAAATCATTTGGTAAATGTATTTCTCTGCCTGGCCTGTTTGACTGAGCATAATACCCTCTACCTCCATCCACGTTATTGCAAATGATAGGATTTGTTTTCTTCTTATGGCTGCTTACTGCACTTTTTAAACTGGATTTCATTCTTCTTTTTTGTTTGTAGTTTCGCTATGTGCTTTCACCATTGCTCTCCTGGTAATGAGCAGTAGCTTTGTGTTAGTCGATATGTACCTATATCTATCTATCTGTCTGTCTATCTATTTATCAATCAATCAATCAACTTTTTGTCTGCCCATCTGTCCTTGTGTACAGAACAGTTAACCACATATCCTGTATCACTTTCCTACACTATGCTTCAAAAAATCCTGCAAAGTATCTAGGCTGTAGAGAGAGCACTGGGTTCACCGAGACCCTTGCAGGACGAGACGGCCACGTGTACCTACAAAACCAGGAAATGGTTGTGCCGGAACTTGAACCCGTGTCTCTGTCCTCTGTCCTCTTTCATCTCCTTCTAACTTGCTGTCTGTATTTAGCCACATTCATTGACTAAGTGCTCCCTGAAGACCACAAATATCATTAATAAGGGCCTGTTGTCTACAGAAAAGTAAACTTGTTGCTTTGCTCACCACCATGTTTGAAGGACATCAGCGTGATCACCGCCGATAGGACGGAGGGTCAAATAGAAAGGAACGCCAATTTCTAGACAGAGGCAGTTGGGAGCCAAGAGTGTATTGTGGAGTGACGTGTTTATTTGAGTGTCCAAACTTCCCTCTTTAGGTGGTTATTAGATCTTCTCAATCGTGAACATCATAAAACCCACTGATTTCATTGGCCCAGATGCTTATTATTACAGCAACTCAGTTGTTGAGGTGAGAGAAAATGAGAAGTATGTTGCTGCACCACTATATCTATCGCTGGGAACTGCTGAAACCAAACAAAAAGAATTCACGGTGGTCAGATAGGGCTATTTTCTGCTGACTGTCTCTGGGGACTCAAACAGAATCCATTTGTTTGATAGTTTGTTTTTCAGTTTCACTCGTGTAGGGTACTTGTCCACACACCTTCGGCTTGTAGTTTGTCTGTTGTCCTTGGATCTCAAGTGAGTCCCCTGTAAGTAAGCACGTAGGTGTTTTGAGTTTTTATCCCTTCTTTTAACCCTGTGTCTTTTGTTTGCAGCACTCAGTGCTTGAACTTTTATTCTGATGATTCCGAGCTGTACACTTATTGCACTTAAATAATATTTTATCATTAATCTACAATCACGAGAAGAACATTATTTTTACTATGCTCCCCCCTTCACCAAGTCCCCCCGAAAAACCTCTTCAGTCGCTGTCTATCAGCGTAGTGGAATGCTGTGGATCCCTTCACCAAGTCCGCCCCCACAGACCCGTTACAGTCGCTGTCCATCAGTGAGTAGTAAGATGCTATATGATCTCTACTAGTCTTCTCTGTGTTGTACAGTACTCCCCATGCACACCCGACCCCACGCATTATTCATGCTAATCCCAATTACCACTATTCTTTCTCCCCACACTTATCCCTCCCTTCAGACTCACCCTGCCTAGTCTTTTTCCCTTTGGTAACTTTTAGTCAACTCTCGGAATCTGTGAGAGTGCTTCTTTTTTTTCCTTCAGTTTCTCTTTGTTGTTATACTCCACACATGAGTGAAATCACTTGGTACTTGTCTTTCTCCACCTGGCCTATTTCTCTGAACGTACTACCGTCTAGCTCCATCCACGTCACTGCAAATGGTAGTGTTTGCTTTCTTCTAAAGGCTGCTTACTGCAATTTTAAACTGGATTTCATTCTTCCTTTTTGTTTGTAGATTAGCTATGTTATTCACCATTCAACTCCTATTTATGTACAATAGCTTTGTGTCAATCGATATGTATCTGTATCTATCTGTCTAACGGTCTGTCTATCTATGTATCTATGTATGTAAGTATGTATGTATGTATCTATGGATCTACCTTTCTATCTATCTATCTATCTTCCTATCATCTATCTATGATGTCTATCATCTATCGGTCTATGTACCTATCTATCTTTCTTTCATCTGTCGTCTGTCTACCTATCTATCTATGAATCAATCACCTTTTTGTCTGCCCATCTATCCTTCTGTACAGAACAGTTAACAACATAGCTTATGTCTCTTTCCTACAATATGCTTCCAGAAATCTTGCAAGGTAGCTAAGCCATAAGGAGAGCACTGTGTTCACCGATACACTTTCAGGTAGAGTCATCCGCGTGTGCTTACAAAACCAGTAAATGGAGGTGAAAGGACTTGAACCCGTATCTCTGTCCTCTGTCCTCTTATAATTCCTGCTCGCTTGGTGACTTTATTTAGCCACATTCAGTGAGTAAGTGATCCCCGAAGACCACAAGTATCCTTCGTCTGGGCCTGCTGTCGACAGAAAAGTGTACTTGGTTCTTTGCACACCACCATGTTTGAGGGACATCGGTGTGATCACTGCTGATAGGTGGAGGGACAAACATAAAGGAACACCTATTTCTGGACAGGAGCATTTGGAAATAAGAGTGTGTAGTGGAGTGAAGTGTTTATTTGAGGGTCCAAACGTCCCTCTTCAGATGGTTATTACTTCTTTACATTCGTGAACATCATAAAAAGCAATGATTTTAAAAGCGCAGACGCCTATTATTACAGCAATTCATTTGTTGAGGTGGGAGGAAATGAGAAGGAAGTTGCTGCACCACGAAATCTATGCCTGAGCACTGCTGAAACAAAACAAAAAGAATTCACGGTGGCTAGATTGGGCTATTTTCTACTGACTCTCTCTGGGGACTCAAACAGAATCCATTTGTTTGTTTGTTTCTCAGTTTCACTTGTATAGGGTACCTGTCCCCGCCCCTTCAGCTTGTAGTTTGTCTGTGTCCTTGGATCTCAAGTGAGTCTCCAGAAAGGGAGCACGTAGGTGGTCTTGAGTTTTCATCAGTTCTTCTAACCCTGTGTCTTTTGATTGGAGCACTCAAAGCCTGTACTTT
Organism: Manis pentadactyla; assembly: GCF_030020395.1. Taxonomy (NCBI): domain Eukaryota; kingdom Metazoa; phylum Chordata; class Mammalia; order Pholidota; family Manidae; genus Manis; species Manis pentadactyla. Next base: position 514,964 of record NW_026644625.1, read on the forward strand.
TATTCTGATATTTGAGAGCAGTGCTCTTACATCAGTTTGAAATTTTCTTTGTTCTCATTAATATAAAATCACATGCAGAACATTATGTTTTCCAGTCTACCCTCTTCAGCTAGTCCCCCCCAAATCCCAGTTACAGTCGCTGTCCGTCAGCATGTACTAAGATGCTGTAGAATCACTACATGTCTTCTCTGTGTTGTACAGCCCTACCAATAACCCCCCACACTACACATTAAACATGCTAATCCTAATGTCCCCATTCTTTTTCCTCGCCCTTATTACTCCCTTCCCACAAACGCTACCCAGTCACTTTCTCTTTGGTAACTGTTAGTCCACCCTCGGGTACTGTGAGTCTGCTGATGTCTTTTCCTTCAGTTTTTCTTTGTTATCATACTCCACACATGAGTGAAATCATTTGGTAAATGTATTTCTCTGCCTGGCCTGTTTGACTGAGCATAATACCCTCTACCTCCATCGACGTTATTGCAAATGATAGGATTTGTTTTCTTCTTATGGCTGCTTACTGCACTTTTTAAACTGGATTTCATTCTTCTTTTTTGTTTGTAGTTTCGCTATGTGCTTTCACCATTGCTCTCCTGGTAATGAGCAGTAGCTTTGTGTTAGTCGATATGTACCTATATCTATCTATCTGTCTGTCTATCTATTTATCAATCAATCAATCAACTTTTTGTCTGCCCATCTGTCCTTGTGTACAGAACAGTTAACCACATATCCTGTATCACTTTCCTACACTATGATTCAAAAAATCCTGCAAAGTATCTAGGCTGTAGAGAGAGCACTGGGTTCACCGAGACCCTTGCAGGACGAGACGGCCACGTGTACCTACAAAACCAGGAAATGGTTGTGCCGGAACTTGAACCCGTGTCTCTGTCCTCTGTCCTCTTTCATCTCCTTCTAACTTGCTGTCTGTATTTAGCCACATTCATTGACTAAGTGCTCCCTGAAGACCACAAATATCATTAATAAGGGCCTGTTGTCTACAGAAAAGTAAACTTGTTGCTTTGCTCACCACCATGTTTGAAGGACATCAGCGTGATCACCGCCGATAGGACGGAGGGTCAAATAGAAAGGAACGCCAATTTCTAGACAGAGGCAGTTGGGAGCCAAGAGTGTATTGTGGAGTGACGTGTTTATTTGAGTGTCCAAACTTCCCTCTTTAGGTGGTTATTAGATCTTCTCAATCGTGAACATCATAAAACCCACTGATTTCATTGGCCCAGATGCTTATTATTACAGCAACTCAGTTGTTGAGGTGAGAGAAAATGAGAAGTATGTTGCTGCACCACTATATCTATCGCTGGGAACTGCTGAAACCAAACAAAAAGAATTCACGGTGGTCAGATAGGGCTATTTTCTGCTGACTGTCTCTGGGGACTCAAACAGAATCCATTTGTTTGATAGTTTGTTTTTCAGTTTCACTCGTGTAGGGTACTTGTCCACACACCTTCGGCTTGTAGTTTGTCTGTTGTCCTTGGATCTCAAGTGAGTCCCCTGTAAGTAAGCACGTAGGTGTTTTGAGTTTTTATCCCTTCTTTTAACCCTGTGTCTTTTGTTTGCAGCACTCAGTGCTTGAACTTTTATTCTGATGATTCCGAGCTGTACACTTATTGCACTTAAATAATATTTTATCATTAATCTACAATCACGAGAAGAACATTATTTTTACTATGCTCCCCCCTTCACCAAGTCCCCCCGAAAAACCTCTTCAGTCGCTGTCTATCAGCGTAGTGGAATGCTGTGGATCCCTTCACCAAGTCCGCCCCCACAGACCCGTTACAGTCGCTGTCCATCAGTGAGTAGTAAGATGCTATATGATCTCTACTAGTCTTCTCTGTGTTGTACAGTACTCCCCATGCACACCCGACCCCACGCATTATTCATGCTAATCCCAATTACCACTATTCTTTCTCCCCACACTTATCCCTCCCTTCAGACTCACCCTGCCTAGTCTTTTTCCCTTTGGTAACTTTTAGTCAACTCTCGGAATCTGTGAGAGTGCTTCTTTTTTTTCCTTCAGTTTCTCTTTGTTGTTATACTCCACACATGAGTGAAATCACTTGGTACTTGTCTTTCTCCACCTGGCCTATTTCTCTGAACGTACTACCGTCTAGCTCCATCCACGTCACTGCAAATGGTAGTGTTTGCTTTCTTCTAAAGGCTGCTTACTGCAATTTTAAACTGGATTTCATTCTTCCTTTTTGTTTGTAGATTAGCTATGTTATTCACCATTCAACTCCTATTTATGTACAATAGCTTTGTGTCAATCGATATGTATCTGTATCTATCTGTCTAACGGTCTGTCTATCTATGTATCTATGTATGTAAGTATGTATGTATGTATCTATGGATCTACCTTTCTATCTATCTATCTATCTTCCTATCATCTATCTATGATGTCTATCATCTATCGGTCTATGTACCTATCTATCTTTCTTTCATCTGTCGTCTGTCTACCTATCTATCTATGAATCAATCACCTTTTTGTCTGCCCATCTATCCTTCTGTACAGAACAGTTAACAACATAGCTTATGTCTCTTTCCTACAATATGCTTCCAGAAATCTTGCAAGGTAGCTAAGCCATAAGGAGAGCACTGTGTTCACCGATACACTTTCAGGTAGAGTCATCCGCGTGTGCTTACAAAACCAGTAAATGGAGGTGAAAGGACTTGAACCCGTATCTCTGTCCTCTGTCCTCTTATAATTCCTGCTCGCTTGGTGACTTTATTTAGCCACATTCAGTGAGTAAGTGATCCCCGAAGACCACAAGTATCCTTCGTCTGGGCCTGCTGTCGACAGAAAAGTGTACTTGGTTCTTTGCACACCACCATGTTTGAGGGACATCGGTGTGATCACTGCTGATAGGTGGAGGGACAAACATAAAGGAACACCTATTTCTGGACAGGAGCATTTGGAAATAAGAGTGTGTAGTGGAGTGAAGTGTTTATTTGAGGGTCCAAACGTCCCTCTTCAGATGGTTATTACTTCTTTACATTCGTGAACATCATAAAAAGCAATGATTTTAAAAGCGCAGACGCCTATTATTACAGCAATTCATTTGTTGAGGTGGGAGGAAATGAGAAGGAAGTTGCTGCACCACGAAATCTATGCCTGAGCACTGCTGAAACAAAACAAAAAGAATTCACGGTGGCTAGATTGGGCTATTTTCTACTGACTCTCTCTGGGGACTCAAACAGAATCCATTTGTTTGTTTGTTTCTCAGTTTCACTTGTATAGGGAACCTGTCCCCGCCCCTTCAGCTTGTAGTTTGTCTGTGTCCTTGGATCTCAAGTGAGTCTCCAGAAAGGGAGCACGTAGGTGGTCTTGAGTTTTCATCAGTTCTTCTAACCCTGTGTCTTTTGATTGGAGCACTCAAAGCCTGTACTTTTATTCTGATATTTGAGAGCAGTGCTCTTACATCAGTTTGAAATTTTCTTTGTTCTCATTAATATAAAATCACATGCAGAACATTATGTTTTCCAGTCTACCCTCTTCAGCTAGTCCCCCCCAAATCCCAGTTACAGTCGCTGTCCGTCAGCATGTACTAAGATGCTGTAGAATCACTACATGTCTTCTCTGTGTTGTACAGCCCTACCAATAACCCCCCACACTACACATTAAACATGCTAATCCTAATGTCCCCATTCTTTTTCCTCGCCCTTATTACTCCCTTCCCACAAACGCTACCCAGTCACTTTCTCTTTGGTAACTGTTAGTCCACCCTCGGGTACTGTGAGTCTGCTGATGTCTTTTCCTTCAGTTTTTCTTTGTTATCATACTCCACACATGAGTGAAATCATTTGGTAAATGTATTTCTCTGCCTGGCCTGTTTGACTGAGCATAATACCCTCTACCTCCATCCACGTTATTGCAAATGATAGGATTTGTTTTCTTCTTATGGCTGCTTACTGCACTTTTTAAACTGGATTTCATTCTTCTTTTTTGTTTGTAGTTTCGCTATGTGCTTTCACCATTGCTCTCCTGGTAATGAGCAGTAGCTTTGTGTTAGTCGATATGTACCTATATCTATCTATCTGTCTGTCTATCTATTTATCAATCAATCAATCAACTTTTTGTCTGCCCATCTGTCCTTGTGTACAGAACAGTTAACCACATATCCTGTATCACTTTCCTACACTATGATTCAAAAAATCCTGCAAAGTATCTAGGCTGTAGAGAGAGCACTGGGTTCACCGAGACCCTTGCAGGACGAGACGGCCACGTGTACCTACAAAACCAGGAAATGGTTGTGCCGGAACTTGAACCCGTGTCTCTGTCCTCTGTCCTCTTTCATCTCCTTCTAACTTGCTGTCTGTATTTAGCCACATTCATTGACTAAGTGCTCCCTGAAGACCACAAATATCATTAATAAGGGCCTGTTGTCTACAGAAAAGTAAACTTGTTGCTTTGCTCACCACCATGTTTGAAGGACATCAGCGTGATCACCGCCGATAGGACGGAGGGTCAAATAGAAAGGAACGCCAATTTCTAGACAGAGGCAGTTGGGAGCCAAGAGTGTATTGTGGAGTGACGTGTTTATTTGAGTGTCCAAACTTCCCTCTTTAGGTGGTTATTAGATCTTCTCAATCGTGAACATCATAAAACCCACTGATTTCATTGGCCCAGATGCTTATTATTACAGCAACTCAGTTGTTGAGGTGAGAGAAAATGAGAAGTATGTTGCTGCACCACTATATCTATCGCTGGGAACTGCTGAAACCAAACAAAAAGAATTCACGGTGGTCAGATAGGGCTATTTTCTGCTGACTGTCTCTGGGGACTCAAACAGAATCCATTTGTTTGATAGTTTGTTTTTCAGTTTCACTCGTGTAGGGTACTTGTCCACACACCTTCGGCTTGTAGTTTGTCTGTTGTCCTTGGATCTCAAGTGAGTCCCCTGTAAGTAAGCACGTAGGTGTTTTGAGTTTTTATCCCTTCTTTTAACCCTGTGTCTTTTGTTTGCAGCACTCAGTGCTTGAACTTTTATTCTGATGATTCCGAGCTGTACACTTATTGCACTTAAATAATATTTTATCATTAATCTACAATCACGAGAAGAACATTATTTTTACTATGCTCCCCCCTTCACCAAGTCCCCCCGAAAAACCTCTTCAGTCGCTGTCTATCAGCGTAGTGGAATGCTGTGGATCCCTTCACCAAGTCCGCCCCCACAGACCCGTTACAGTCGCTGTCCATCAGTGAGTAGTAAGATGCTATATGATCTCTACTAGTCTTCTCTGTGTTGTACAGTACTCCCCATGCACACCCGACCCCACGCATTATTCATGCTAATCCCAATTACCACTATTCTTTCTCCCCACACTTATCCCTCCCTTCAGACTCACCCTGCCTAGTCTTTTTCCCTTTGGTAACTTTTAGTCAACTCTCGGAATCTGTGAGAGTGCTTCTTTTTTTTCCTTCAGTTTCTCTTTGTTGTTATACTCCACACATGAGTGAAATCACTTGGTACTTGTCTTTCTCCACCTGGCCTATTTCTCTGAACGTACTACCGTCTAGCTCCATCCACGTCACTGCAAATGGTAGTGTTTGCTTTCTTCTAAAGGCTGCTTACTGCAATTTTAAACTGGATTTCATTCTTCCTTTTTGTTTGTAGATTAGCTATGTTATTCACCATTCAACTCCTATTTATGTACAATAGCTTTGTGTCAATCGATATGTATCTGTATCTATCTGTCTAACGGTCTGTCTATCTATGTATCTATGTATGTAAGTATGTATGTATGTATCTATGGATCTACCTTTCTATCTATCTATCTATCTTCCTATCATCTATCTATGATGTCTATCATCTATCGGTCTATGTACCTATCTATCTTTCTTTCATCTGTCGTCTGTCTACCTATCTATCTATGAATCAATCACCTTTTTGTCTGCCCATCTATCCTTCTGTACAGAACAGTTAACAACATAGCTTATGTCTCTTTCCTACAATATGCTTCCAGAAATCTTGCAAGGTAGTTAAGCCATAAGGAGAGCACTGTGTTCACCGATACACTTTCAGGTAGAGTCAGCCGCGTGTGCTTACAAAACCAGTAAATGGAGGTGAAAGGACTTGAACCCGTATCTCTGTCCTCTGTCCTCTTATAATTCCTGCTCGCTTGGTGACTTTATTTAGCCACATTCAGTGAGTAAGTGATCCCCGAAGACCACAAGTATCCTTCGTCTGGGCCTGTTGTCGACAGAAAAGTGTACTTGGTTCTTTGCACACCACCATGTTTGAGGGACATTGGTGTGATCACTGCTGATAGGTGGAGGGACAAACATAAAGGAACACCTATTTCTGGACAGGAGCATTTGGAAATAAGAGTGTGTAGTGGAGTGAAGTGTTTATTTGAGGGACCAAACGTCCCTCTTTAGATGGTTATTACTTCTTTACATTCGTGAACATCATAAAAAGCAATGATTTTAAAAGCGCAGACGCCTATTATTACAGCAATTCATTTGTTGAGGTGGGAGGAAATGAGAAGGAAGTTGCTGCACCACGAAATCTATGCCTGAGCACTGCTGAAACAAAACAAAAAGAATTCACGGTGGCTAGATTGGGCTATTTTCTACTGACTCTCTCTGGGGACTCAAACAGAATCCATTTGTTTGTTTGTTTCTCAGTTTCACTTGTATAGGGTACCTGTCCCTGCCCCTTCAGCTTGTAGTTTGTCTGTGTCCTTGGATCTCAAGTGAGTCTCCAGAAAGGGAGCACGTAGGTGGTCTTGAGTTTTCATCAGTTCTTCTAACCCTGTGTCTTTTGATTGGAGCACTCAAAGCCTGTACTTTTATTCTGATATTTGAGAGCAGTGCTCTTACATCAGTTTGAAATTTTCTTTGTTCTCATTAATATAAAATCACATGCAGAACATTATGTTTTCCAGTCTACCCTCTTCAGCTAGTCCCCCCCAAATCCCAGTTACAGTCGCTGTCCGTCAGCATGTACTAAGATGCTGTAGAATCACTACATGTCTTCTCTGTGTTGTACAGCCCTACCAATGACCCCCCACACTACACATTAAACATGCTAATCCTAATGTCCCCATTCTTTTTCCTCGCCCTTATTACTCCCTTCCCACAAACGCTACCCAGTCACTTTCTCTTTGGTAACTGTTAGTCCACCCTCGGGTACTGTGAGTCTGCTGATGTCTTTTCCTTCAGTTTTTCTTTGTTATCATACTCCACACATGAGTGAAATCATTTGGTAAATGTATTTCTCTGCCTGGCCTGTTTGACTGAGCATAATACCCTCTACCTCCATCCACGTTATTGCAAATGATAGGATTTGTTTTCTTCTTATGGCTGCTTACTGCACTTTTTAAACTGGATTTCATTCTTCTTTTTTGTTTGTAGTTTCGCTATGTGCTTTCACCATTGCTCTCCTGGTAATGAGCAGTAGCTTTGTGTTAGTCGATATGTACCTATATCTATCTATCTGTCTGTCTATCTATTTATCAATCAATCAATCAACTTTTTGTCTGCCCATCTGTCCTTGTGTACAGAACAGTTAACCACATATCCTGTATCACTTTCCTACACTATGATTCAAAAAATCCTGCAAAGTATCTAGGCTGTAGAGAGAGCACTGGGTTCACCGAGACCCTTGCAGGACGAGACGGCCACGTGTACCTACAAAACCAGGAAATGGTTGTGCCGGAACTTGAACCCGTGTCTCTGTCCTCTGTCCTCTTTCATCTCCTTCTAACTTGCTGTCTGTATTTAGCCACATTCATTGACTAAGTGCTCCCTGAAGACCACAAATATCATTAATAAGGGCCTGTTGTCTACAGAAAAGTAAACTTGTTGCTTTGCTCACCACCATGTTTGAAGGACATCAGCGTGATCACCGCCGATAGGACGGAGGGTCAAATAGAAAGGAACGCCAATTTCTAGACAGAGGCAGTTGGGAGCCAAGAGTGTATTGTGGAGTGACGTGTTTATTTGAGTGTCCAAACTTCCCTCTTTAGGTGGTTATTAGATCTTCTCAATCGTGAACATCATAAAACCCACTGATTTCATTGGCCCAGATGCTTATTATTACAGCAACTCAGTTGTTGAGGTGAGAGAAAATGAGAAGTATGTTGCTGCACCACTATATCTATCGCTGGGAACTGCTGAAACCAAACAAAAAGAATTCACGGTGGTCAGATAGGGCTATTTTCTGCTGACTGTCTCTGGGGACTCAAACAGAATCCATTTGTTTGATAGTTTGTTTTTCAGTTTCACTCGTGTAGGGTACTTGTCCACACACCTTCGGCTTGTAGTTTGTCTGTTGTCCTTGGATCTCAAGTGAGTCCCCTGTAAGTAAGCACGTAGGTGTTTTGAGTTTTTATCCCTTCTTTTAACCCTGTGTCTTTTGTTTGCAGCACTCAGTGCTTGAACTTTTATTCTGATGATTCCGAGCTGTACACTTATTGCACTTAAATAATATTTTATCATTAATCTACAATCACGAGAAGAACATTATTTTTACTATGCTCCCCCCTTCACCAAGTCCCCCCGAAAAACCTCTTCAGTCGCTGTCTATCAGCGTAGTGGAATGCTGTGGATCCCTTCACCAAGTCCGCCCCCACAGACCCGTTACAGTCGCTGTCCATCAGTGAGTAGTAAGATGCTATATGATCTCTACTAGTCTTCTCTGTGTTGTACAGTACTCCCCATGCACACCCGACCCCACGCATTATTCATGCTAATCCCAATTACCACTATTCTTTCTCCCCACACTTATCCCTCCCTTCAGACTCACCCTGCCTAGTCTTTTTCCCTTTGGTAACTTTTAGTCAACTCTCGGAATCTGTGAGAGTGCTTCTTTTTTTTCCTTCAGTTTCTCTTTGTTGTTATACTCCACACATGAGTGAAATCACTTGGTACTTGTCTTTCTCCACCTGGCCTATTTCTCTGAACGTACTACCGTCTAGCTCCATCCACGTCACTGCAAATGGTAGTGTTTGCTTTCTTCTAAAGGCTGCTTACTGCAATTTTAAACTGGATTTCATTCTTCCTTTTTGTTTGTAGATTAGCTATGTTATTCACCATTCAACTCCTATTTATGTACAATAGCTTTGTGTCAATCGATATGTATCTGTATCTATCTGTCTAACGGTCTGTCTATCTATGTATCTATGTATGTAAGTATGTATGTATGTATCTATGGATCTACCTTTCTATCTATCTATCTATCTTCCTATCATCTATCTATGATGTCTATCATCTATCGGTCTATGTACCTATCTATCTTTCTTTCATCTGTCGTCTGTCTACCTATCTATCTATGAATCAATCACCTTTTTGGCTGCCCATCTATCCTTCTGTACAGAACAGTTAACAACATAGCTTATGTCTCTTTCCTACAATATGCTTCCAGAAATCTTGCAAGGTAGCTAAGCCATAAGGAGAGCACTGTGTTCACCGATACACTTTCAGGTAGAGTCAGCCGCGTGTGCTTACAAAACCAGTAAATGGAGGTGAAAGGACTTGAACCCGTATCTCTGTCCTCTGTCCTCTTATAATTCCTGCTCGCTTGGTGACTTTATTTAGCCACATTCAGTGAGTAAGTGATCCCCGAAGACCACAAGTATCCTTCGTCTGGGCCTGTTGTCGACAGAAAAGTGTACTTGGTTCTTTGCACACCACCATGTTTGAGGGACATTGGTGTGATCACTGCTGATAGGTGGAGGGACAAACATAAAGGAACACCTATTTCTGGACAGGAGCATTTGGAAATAAGAGTGTGTAGTGGAGTGAAGTGTTTATTTGAGGGACCAAACGTCCCTCTTTAGATGGTTATTACTTCTTTACATTCGTGAACATCATAAAAAGCAATGATTTTAAAAGCGCAGACGCCTATTATTACAGCAATTCATTTGTTGAGGTGGGAGGAAATGAGAAGGAAGTTGCTGCACCACGAAATCTATGCCTGAGCACTGCTGAAACAAAACAAAAAGAATTCACGGTGGCTAGATTGGGCTATTTTCTACTGACTCTCTCTGGGGACTCAAACAGAATCCATTTGTTTGTTTGTTTCTCAGTTTCACTTGTATAGGGAACCTGTCCCCGCCCCTTCAGCTTGTAGTTTGTCTGTGTCCTTGGATCTCAAGTGAGTCTCCAGAAAGGGAGCACGTAGGTGGTCTTGAGTTTTCATCAGTTCTTCTAACCCTGTGTCTTTTGATTGGAGCACTCAAAGCCTGTACTTTTATTCTGATATTTGAGAGCAGTGCTCTTACATCAGTTTGAAATTTTCTTTGTTCTCATTAATATAAAATCACATGCAGAACATTATGTTTTCCAGTCTACCCTCTTCAGCTAGTCCCCCCCAAATCCCAGTTACAGTCGCTGTCCGTCAGCATGTACTAAGATGCTGTAGAATCACTACATGTCTTCTCTGTGTTGTACAGCCCTACCAATAACCCCCCACACTACACATTAAACATGCTAATCCTAATGTCCCCATTCTTTTTCCTCGCCCTTATTACTCCCTTCCCACAAACGCTACCCAGTCACTTTCTCTTTGGTAACTGTTAGTCCACCCTCGGGTACTGTGAGTCTGCTGATGTCTTTTCCTTCAGTTTTTCTTTGTTATCATACTCCACACATGAGTGAAATCATTTGGTAAATGTATTTCTCTGCCTGGCCTGTTTGACTGAGCATAATACCCTCTACCTCCATCCACGTTATTGCAAATGATAGGATTTGTTTTCTTCTTATGGCTGCTTACTGCACTTTTTAAACTGGATTTCATTCTTCTTTTTTGTTTGTAGTTTCGCTATGTGCTTTCACCATTGCTCTCCTGGTAATGAGCAGTAGCTTTGTGTTAGTCGATATGTACCTATATCTATCTATCTGTCTGTCTATCTATTTATCAATCAATCAATCAACTTTTTGTCTGCCCATCTGTCCTTGTGTACAGAACAGTTAACCACATATCCTGTATCACTTTCCTACACTATGCTTCAAAAAATCCTGCAAAGTATCTAGGCTGTAGAGAGAGCACTGGGTTCACCGAGACCCTTGCAGGACGAGACGGCCACGTGTACCTACAAAACCAGGAAATGGTTGTGCCGGAACTTGAACCCGTGTCTCTGTCCTCTGTCCTCTTTCATCTCCTTCTAACTTGCTGTCTGTATTTAGCCACATTCATTGACTAAGTGCTCCCTGAAGACCACAAATATCATTAATAAGGGCCTGTTGTCTACAGAAAAGTAAACTTGTTGCTTTGCTCACCACCATGTTTGAAGGACATCAGCGTGATCACCGCCGATAGGACGGAGGGTCAAATAGAAAGGAACGCCAATTTCTAGACAGAGGCAGTTGGGAGCCAAGAGTGTATTGTGGAGTGACGTGTTTATTTGAGTGTCCAAACTTCCCTCTTTAGGTGGTTATTAGATCTTCTCAATCGTGAACATCATAAAACCCACTGATTTCATTGGCCCAGATGCTTATTATTACAGCAACTCAGTTGTTGAGGTGAGAGAAAATGAGAAGTATGTTGCTGCACCACTATATCTATCGCTGGGAACTGCTGAAACCAAACAAAAAGAATTCACGGTGGTCAGATAGGGCTATTTTCTGCTGACTGTCTCTGGGGACTCAAACAGAATCCATTTGTTTGATAGTTTGTTTTTCAGTTTCACTCGTGTAGGGTACTTGTCCACACACCTTCGGCTTGTAGTTTGTCTGTTGTCCTTGGATCTCAAGTGAGTCCCCTGTAAGTAAGCACGTAGGTGTTTTGAGTTTTTATCCCTTCTTTTAACCCTGTGTCTTTTGTTTGCAGCACTCAGTGCTTGAACTTTTATTCTGATGATTCCGAGCTGTACACTTATTGCACTTAAATAATATTTTATCATTACTCTACAATCACGAGAAGAACATTATTTTTACTATGCTCCCCCCTTCACCAAGTCCCCCCGAAAAACCTCTTCAGTCGCTGTCTATCAGCGTAGTGGAATGCTGTGGATCCCTTCACCAAGTCCGCCCCCACAGACCCGTTACAGTCGCTGTCCATCAGTGAGTAGTAAGATGCTATATGATCTCTACTAGTCTTCTCTGTGTTGTACAGTACTCCCCATGCACACCCGACCCCACGCATTATTCATGCTAATCCCAATTACCACTATTCTTTCTCCCCACACTTATCCCTCCCTTCAGACTCACCCTGCCTAGTCTTTTTCCCTTTGGTAACTTTTAGTCAACTCTCGGAATCTGTGAGAGTGCTTCTTTTTTTTCCTTCAGTTTCTCTTTGTTGTTATACTCCACACATGAGTGAAATCACTTGGTACTTGTCTTTCTCCACCTGGCCTATTTCTCTGAACGTACTACCGTCTAGCTCCATCCACGTCACTGCAAATGGTAGTGTTTGCTTTCTTCTAAAGGCTGCTTACTGCAATTTTAAACTGGATTTCATTCTTCCTTTTTGTTTGTAGATTAGCTATGTTATTCACCATTCAACTCCTATTTATGTACAATAGCTTTGTGTCAATCGATATGTATCTGTATCTATCTGTCTAACGGTCTGTCTATCTATGTATCTATGTATGTAAGTATGTATGTATGTATCTATGGATCTACCTTTCTATCTATCTATCTATCTTCCTATCATCTATCTATGATGTCTATCATCTATCGGTCTATGTACCTATCTATCTTTCTTTCATCTGTCGTCTGTCTACCTATCTATCTATGAATCAATCACCTTTTTGTCTGCCCATCTATCCTTCTGTACAGAACAGTTAACAACATAGCTTATGTCTCTTTCCTACAATATGCTTCCAGAAATCTTGCAAGGTAGCTAAGCCATAAGGAGAGCACTGTGTTCACCGATACACTTTCAGGTAGAGTCAGCCGCGTGTGCTTATAAAACCAGTAAATGGAGGTGAAAGGACTTGAACCCGTATCTCTGTCCTCTGTCCTCTTATAATTCCTGCTCGCTTGGTGACTTTATTTAGCCACATTCAGTGAGTAAGTGATCCCCGAAGACTACAAGTATCCTTCGTCTGGGCCTGTTGTCGACAGAAAAGTGTACTTGGTTCTTTGCACACCACCATGTTTGAGGGACATTGGTGTGATCACTGCTGATAGGTGGAGGGACAAACATAAAGGAACACCTATTTCTGGACAGGAGCATTTGGAAATAAGAGTGTGTAGTGGAGTGAAGTGTTTATTTGAGGGACCAAACGTCCCTCTTTAGATGGTTATTACTTCTTTACATTCGTGAACATCATAAAAAGCAATGATTTTAAAAGCGCAGACGCCTATTATTACAGCAATTCATTTGTTGAGGTGGGAGGAAATGAGAAGGAAGTTGCTGCACCACGAAATCTATGCCTGAGCACTGCTGAAACAAAACAAAAAGAATTCACGGTGGCTAGATTGGGCTATTTTCTACTGACTCTCTCTGGGGACTCAAACAGAATCCATTTGTTTGTTTGTTTCTCAGTTTCACTTGTATAGGGTACCTGTCCCCGCCCCTTCAGCTTGTAGTTTGTCTGTGTCCTTGGATCTCAAGTGAGTCTCCAGAAAGGGAGCACGTAGGTGGTCTTGAGTTTTCATCAGTTCTTCTAACCCTGTGTCTTTTGATTGGAGCACTCAAAGCCTGTACTTTTATTCTGATATTTGAGAGCAGTGCTCTTACATCAGTTTGAAATTTTCTTTGTTCTCATTAATATAAAATCACATGCAGAACATTATGTTTTCCAGTCTACCCTCTTCAGCTAGTCCCCCCCAAATCCCAGTTACAGTCGCTGTCCGTCAGCATGTACTAAGATGCTGTAGAATCACTACATGTCTTCTCTGTGTTGTACAGCCCTACCAATAACCCCCCACACTACACATTAAACATGCTAATCCTAATGTCCCCATTCTTTTTCCTCGCCCTTATTACTCCCTTCCCACAAACGCTACCCAGTCTCTTTCTCTTTGGTTACTGTTAGTCCACCCTCGGGTACTGTGAGTCTGCTGATGTCTTTTCCTTCAGTTTTTCTTTGTTATCATACTCCACACATGAGTGAAATCATTTGGTAAATGTATTTCTCTGCCTGGCCTGTTTGACTGAGCATAATACCCTCTACCTCCATCCACGTTATTGCAAATGATAGGATTTGTTTTCTTCTTATGGCTGCTTACTGCACTTTTTAAACTGGATTTCATTCTTCTTTTTTGTTTGTAGTTTCGCTATGTGCTTTCACCATTGCTCTCCTGGTAATGAGCAGTAGCTTTGTGTTAGTCGATATGTACCTATATCTATCTATCTGTCTGTCTATCTATTTATCAATCAATCAATCAACTTTTTGTCTGCCCATCTGTCCTTGTGTACAGAACAGTTAACCACATATCCTGTATCACTTTCCTACACTATGCTTCAAAAAATCCTGCAAAGTATCTAGGCTGTAGAGAGAGCACTGGGTTCACCGAGACCCTTGCAGGACGAGACGGCCACGTGTACCTACAAAACCAGGAAATGGTTGTGCCGGAACTTGAACCCGTGTCTCTGTCCTCTGTCCTCTTTCATCTCCTTCTAACTTGCTGTCTGTATTTAGCCACATTCATTGACTAAGTGCTCCCTGAAGACCACAAATATCATTAATAAGGGCCTGTTGTCTACAGAAAAGTAAACTTGTTGCTTTGCTCACCACCATGTTTGAAGGACATCAGCGTGATCACCGCCGATAGGACGGAGGGTCAAATAGAAAGGAACGCCAATTTCTAGACAGAGGCAGTTGGGAGCCAAGAGTGTATTGTGGAGTGACGTGTTTATTTGAGTGTCCAAACTTCCCTCTTTAGGTGGTTATTAGATCTTCTCAATCGTGAACATCATAAAACCCACTGATTTCATTGGCCCAGATGCTTATTATTACAGCAACTCAGTTGTTGAGGTGAGAGAAAATGAGAAGTATGTTGCTGCACCACTATATCTATCGCTGGGAACTGCTGAAACCAAACAAAAAGAATTCACGGTGGTCAGATAGGGCTATTTTCTGCTGACTGTCTCTGGGGACTCAAACAGAATCCATTTGTTTGATAGTTTGTTTTTCAGTTTCACTCGTGTAGGGTACTTGTCCACACACCTTCGGCTTGTAGTTTGTCTGTTGTCCTTGGATCTCAAGTGAGTCCCCTGTAAGTAAGCACGTAGGTGTTTTGAGTTTTTATCCCTTCTTTTAACCCTGTGTCTTTTGTTTGCAGCACTCAGTGCTTGAACTTTTATTCTGATGATTCCGAGCTGTACACTCATTGCACTTAAATAATATTTTATCATTAATCTACAATCACGAGAAGAACATTATTTTTACTATGCTCCCCCCTTCACCAAGTCCCCCCGAAAAACCTCTTCAGTCGCTGTCTATCAGCGTAGTGGAATGCTGTGGATCCCTTCACCAAGTCCGCCCCCACAGACCCGTTACAGTCGCTGTCCATCAGTGAGTAGTAAGATGCTATATGATCTCTACTAGTCTTCTCTGTGTTGTACAGTACTCCCCATGCACACCCGACCCCACGCATTATTCATGCTAATCCCAATTACCACTATTCTTTCTCCCCACACTTATCCCTCCCTTCAGACTCACCCTGCCTAGTCTTTTTCCCTTTGGTAACTTTTAGTCAACTCTCGGAATCTGTGAGAGTGCTTCTTTTTTTTCCTTCAGTTTCTCTTTGCTGTTATACTCCACACATGAGTGAAATCACTTGGTACTTGTCTTTCTCCACCTGGCCTATTTCTCTGAACGTACTACCGTCTAGCTCCATCCACGTCACTGCAAATGGTAGTGTTTGCTTTCTTCTAAAGGCTGCTTACTGCAATTTTAAACTGGATTTCATTCTTCCTTTTTGTTTGTAGATTAGCTATGTTATTCACCATTCAACTCCTATTTATGTACAATAGCTTTGTGTCAATCGATATGTATCTGTATCTATCTGTCTAACGGTCTGTCTATCTATGTATCTATGTATGTAAGTATGTATGTATGTATCTATGGATCTACCTTTCTATCTATCTATCTATCTTCCTATCATCTATCTATGATGTCTATCATCTATCGGTCTATGTACCTATCTATCTTTCTTTCATCTGTCGTCTGTCTACCTATCTATCTATGAATCAATCACCTTTTTGTCTGCCCATCTATCCTTCTGTACAGAACAGTTAACAACATAGCTTATGTCTCTTTCCTACAATATGCTTCCAGAAATCTTGCAAGGTAGCTAAGCCATAAGGAGAGCACTGTGTTCACCGATACACTTTCAGGTAGAGTCAGCCGCGTGTGCTTACAAAACCAGTAAATGGAGGTGAAAGGACTTGAACCCGTATCTCTGTCCTCTGTCCTCTTATAATTCCTGCTCGCTTGGTGACTTTATTTAGCCACATTCAGTGAGTAAGTGATCCCCGAAGACCACAAGTATCCTTCGTCTGGGCCTGTTGTCGACAGAAAAGTGTACTTGGTTCTTTGCACACCACCATGTTTGAGGGACATTGGTGTGATCACTGCTGATAGGTGGAGGGACAAACATAAAGGAACACCTATTTCTGGACAGGAGCATTTGGAAATAAGAGTGTGTAGTGGAGTGAAGTGTTTATTTGAGGGACCAAACGTCCCTCTTTAGATGGTTATTACTTCTTTACATTCGTGAACATCATAAAAAGCAATGATTTTAAAAGCGCAGACGCCTATTATTACAGCAATTCATTTGTTGAGGTGGGAGGAAATGAGAAGGAAGTTGCTGCACCACGAAATCTATGCCTGAGCACTGCTGAAACAAAACAAAAAGAATTCACGGTGGCTAGATTGGGCTATTTTCTACTGACTCTCTCTGGGGACTCAAACAGAATCCATTTGTTTGTTTGTTTCTCAGTTTCACTTGTATAGGGTACCTGTCCCCGCCCCTTCAGCTTGTAGTTTGTCTGTGTCCTTGGATCTCAAGTGAGTCTCCAGAAAGGGAGCACGTAGGTGGTCTTGAGTTTTCATCAGTTCTTCTAACCCTGTGTCTTTTGATTGGAGCACTCAAAGCCTGTACTTTTATTCTGATATTTGAGAGCAGTGCTCTTACATCAGTTTGAAATTTTCTTTGTTCTCATTAATATAAAATCACATGCAGAACATTATGTTTTCCAGTCTACCCTCTTCAGCTAGTCCCCCCCAAATCCCAGTTACAGTCGCTGTCCGTCAGCATGTACTAAGATGCTGTAGAATCACTACATGTCTTCTCTGTGTTGTACAGCCCTACCAATAACCCCCCACACTACACATTAAACATGCTAATCCTAATGTCCCCATTCTTTTTCCTCGCCCTTATTACTCCCTTCCCACAAACGCTACCCAGTCACTTTCTCTTTGGTAACTGTTAGTCCACCCTCGGGTACTGTGAGTCTGCTGATGTCTTTTCCTTCAGTTTTTCTTTGTTATCATACTCCACACATGAGTGAAATCATTTGGTAAATGTATTTCTCTGCCTGGCCTGTTTGACTGAGCGTAATACCCTCTACCTCCATCCACGTTATTGCAAATGATAGGATTTGTTTTCTTCTTATGGCTGCTTACTGCACTTTTTAAACTGGATTTCATTCTTCTTTTTTGTTTGTAGTTTCGCTATGTGCTTTCACCATTGCTCTCCTGGTAATGAGCAGTAGCTTTGTGTTAGTCGATATGTACCTATATCTATCTATCTGTCTGTCTATCTATTTATCAATCAATCAATCAACTTTTTGTCTGCCCATCTGTCCTTGTGTACAGAACAGTTAACCACATATCCTGTATCACTTTCCTACACTATGCTTCAAAAAATCCTGCAAAGTATCTAGGCTGTAGAGAGAGCACTGGGTTCACCGAGACCCTTGCAGGACGAGACGGCCACGTGTACCTACAAAACCAGGAAATGGTTGTGCCGGAACTTGAACCCGTGTCTCTGTCCTCTGTCCTCTTTCATCTCCTTCTAACTTGCTGTCTGTATTTAGCCACATTCATTGACTAAGTGCTCCCTGAAGACCACAAATATCATTAATAAGGGCCTGTTGTCTACAGAAAAGTAAACTTGTTGCTTTGCTCACCACCATGTTTGAAGGACATCAGCGTGATCACCGCCGATAGGACGGAGGGTCAAATAGAAAGGAACGCCAATTTCTAGACAGAGGCAGTTGGGAGCCAAGAGTGTATTGTGGAGTGACGTGTTTATTTGAGTGTCCAAACTTCCCTCTTTAGGTGGTTATTAGATCTTCTCAATCGTGAACATCATAAAACCCACTGATTTCATTGGCCCAGATGCTTATTATTACAGCAACTCAGTTGTTGAGGTGAGAGAAAATGAGAAGTATGTTGCTGCACCACTATATCTATCGCTGGGAACTGCTGAAACCAAACAAAAAGAATTCACGGTGGTCAGATAGGGCTATTTTCTGCTGACTGTCTCTGGGGACTCAAACAGAATCCATTTGTTTGATAGTTTGTTTTTCAGTTTCACTCGTGTAGGGTACTTGTCCACACACCTTCGGCTTGTAGTTTGTCTGTTGTCCTTGGATCTCAAGTGAGTCCCCTGTAAGTAAGCACGTAGGTGTTTTGAGTTTTTATCCCTTCTTTTAACCCTGTGTCTTTTGTTTGCAGCACTCAGTGCTTGAACTTTTATTCTGATGATTCCGAGCTGTACACTTATTGCACTTAAATAATATTTTATCATTAATCTACAATCACGAGAAGAACATTATTTTTACTATGCTCCCCCCTTCACCAAGTCCCCCCGAAAAACCTCTTCAGTCGCTGTCTATCAGCGTAGTGGAATGCTGTGGATCCCTTCACCAAGTCCGCCCCCACAGACCCGTTACAGTCGCTGTCCATCAGTGAGTAGTAAGATGCTATATGATCTCTACTAGTCTTCTCTGTGTTGTACAGTACTCCCCATGCACACCCGACCCCACGCATTATTCATGCTAATCCCAATTACCACTATTCTTTCTCCCCACACTTATCCCTCCCTTCAGACTCACCCTGCCTAGTCTTTTTCCCTTTGGTAACTTTTAGTCAACTCTCGGAATCTGTGAGAGTGCTTCTTTTTTTTCCTTCAGTTTCTCTTTGTTGTTATACTCCACACATGAGTGAAATCACTTGGTACTTGTCTTTCTCCACCTGGCCTATTTCTCTGAACGTACTACCGTCTAGCTCCATCCACGTCACTGCAAATGGTAGTGTTTGCTTTCTTCTAAAGGCTGCTTACTGCAATTTTAAACTGGATTTCATTCTTCCTTTTTGTTTGTAGATTAGCTATGTTATTCACCATTCAACTCCTATTTATGTACAATAGCTTTGTGTCAATCGATATGTATCTGTATCTATCTGTCTAACGGTCTGTCTATCTATGTATCTATGTATGTAAGTATGTATGTATGTATCTATGGATCTACCTTTCTATCTATCTATCTATCTTCCTATCATCTATCTATGATGTCTATCATCTATCGGTCTATGTACCTATCTATCTTTCTTTCATCTGTCGTCTGTCTACCTATCTATCTATGAATCAATCACCTTTTTGTCTGCCCATCTATCCTTCTGTACAGAACAGTTAACAACATAGCTTATGTCTCTTTCCTACAATATGCTTCCAGAAATCTTGCAAGGTAGCTAAGCCATAAGGAGAGCACTGTGTTCACCGATACACTTTCAGGTAGAGTCAGCCGCGTGTGCTTATAAAACCAGTAAATGGAGGTGAAAGGACTTGAACCCGTATCTCTGTCCTCTGTCCTCTTATAATTCCTGCTGGCTTGGTGACTTTATTTAGCCACATTCAGTGAGTAAGTGATCCCCGAAGACTACAAGTATCCTTCGTCTGGGCCTGTTGTCGACAGAAAAGTGTACTTGGTTCTTTGCACACCACCATGTTTGAGGGACATTGGTGTGATCACTGCTGATAGGTGGAGGGACAAACATAAAGGAACACCTATTTCTGGACAGGAGCATTTGGAAATAAGAGTGTGTAGTGGAGTGAAGTGTTTATTTGAGGGACCAAACGTCCCTCTTTAGATGGTTATTACTTCTTTACATTCGTGAACATCATAAAAAGCAATGATTTTAAAAGCGCAGACGCCTATTATTACAGCAATTCATTTGTTGAGGTGGGAGGAAATGAGAAGGAAGTTGCTGCACCACGAAATCTATGCCTGAGCACTGCTGAAACAAAACAAAAAGAATTCACGGTGGCTAGATTGGGCTATTTTCTACTGACTCTCTCTGGGGACTCAAACAGAATCCATTTGTTTGTTTGTTTCTCAGTTTCACTTGTATAGGGTACCTGTCCCCGCCCCTTCAGCTTGTAGTTTGTCTGTGTCCTTGGATCTCAAGTGAGTCTCCAGAAAGGGAGCACGTAGGTGGTCTTGAGTTTTCATCAGTTCTTCTAACCCTGTGTCTTTTGATTGGAGCACTCAAAGCCTGTACTTTTATTCTGATATTTGAGAGCAGTGCTCTTACATCAGTTTGAAATTTTCTTTGTTCTCATTAATATAAAATCACATGCAGAACATTATGTTTTCCAGTCTACCCTCTTCAGCTAGTCCCCCCCAAATCCCAGTTACAGTCGCTGTCCGTCAGCATGTACTAAGATGCTGTAGAATCACTACATGTCTTCTCTGTGTTGTACAGCCCTACCAATAACCCCCCACACTACACATTAAACATGCTAATCCTAATGTCCCCATTCTTTTTCCTCGCCCTTATTACTCCCTTCCCACAAACGCTACCCAGTCACTTTCTCTTTGGTAACTGTTAGTCCACCCTCGGGTACTGTGAGTCTGCTGATGTCTTTTCCTTCAGTTTTTCTTTGTTATCATACTCCACACATGAGTGAAATCATTTGGTAAATGTATTTCTCTGCCTGGCCTGTTTGACTGAGCGTAATACCCTCTACCTCCATCCACGTTATTGCAAATGATAGGATTTGTTTTCTTCTTATGGCTGCTTACTGCACTTTTTAAACTGGATTTCATTCTTCTTTTTTGTTTGTAGTTTCGCTATGTGCTTTCACCATTGCTCTCCTGGTAATGAGCAGTAGCTTTGTGTTAGTCGATATGTACCTATATCTATCTATCTGTCTGTCTATCTATTTATCAATCAATCAATCAACTTTTTGTCTGCCCATCTGTCCTTGTGTACAGAACAGTTAACCACATATCCTGTATCACTTTCCTACACTATGATTCAAAAAATCCTGCAAAGTATCTAGGCTGTAGAGAGAGCACTGGGTTCACCGAGACCCTTGCAGGACGAGACGGCCACGTGTACCTACAAAACCAGGAAATGGTTGTGCCGGAACTTGAACCCGTGTCTCTGTCCTCTGTCCTCTTTCATCTCCTTCTAACTTGCTGTCTGTATTTAGCCACATTCATTGACTAAGTGCTCCCTGAAGACCACAAATATCATTAATAAGGGCCTGTTGTCTACAGAAAAGTAAACTTGTTGCTTTGCTCACCACCATGTTTGAAGGACATCAGCGTGATCACCGCCGATAGGACGGAGGGTCAAATAGAAAGGAACGCCAATTTCTAGACAGAGGCAGTTGGGAGCCAAGAGTGTATTGTGGAGTGACGTGTTTATTTGAGTGTCCAAACTTCCCTCTTTAGGTGGTTATTAGATCTTCTCAATCGTGAACATCATAAAACCCACTGATTTCATTGGCCCAGATGCTTATTATTACAGCAACTCAGTTGTTGAGGTGAGAGAAAATGAGAAGTATGTTGCTGCACCACTATATCTATCGCTGGGAACTGCTGAAACCAAACAAAAAGAATTCACGGTGGTCAGATAGGGCTATTTTCTGCTGACTGTCTCTGGGGACTCAAACAGAATCCATTTGTTTGATAGTTTGTTTTTCAGTTTCACTCGTGTAGGGTACTTGTCCACACACCTTCGGCTTGTAGTTTGTCTGTTGTCCTTGGATCTCAAGTGAGTCCCCTGTAAGTAAGCACGTAGGTGTTTTGAGTTTTTATCCCTTCTTTTAACCCTGTGTCTTTTGTTTGCAGCACTCAGTGCTTGAACTTTTATTCTGATGATTCCGAGCTGTACACTTATTGCACTTAAATAATATTTTATCATTAATCTACAATCACGAGAAGAACATTATTTTTACTATGCTCCCCCCTTCACCAAGTCCCCCCGAAAAACCTCTTCAGTCGCTGTCTATCAGCGTAGTGGAATGCTGTGGATCCCTTCACCAAGTCCGCCCCCACAGACCCGTTACAGTCGCTGTCCATCAGTGAGTAGTAAGATGCTATATGATCTCTACTAGTCTTCTCTGTGTTGTACAGTACTCCCCATGCACACCCGACCCCACGCATTATTCATGCTAATCCCAATTACCACTATTCTTTCTCCCCACACTTATCCCTCCCTTCAGACTCACCCTGCCTAGTCTTTTTCCCTTTGGTAACTTTTAGTCAACTCTCGGAATCTGTGAGAGTGCTTCTTTTTTTTCCTTCAGTTTCTCTTTGTTGTTATACTCCACACATGAGTGAAATCACTTGGTACTTGTCTTTCTCCACCTGGCCTATTTCTCTGAACGTACTACCGTCTAGCTCCATCCACGTCACTGCAAATGGTAGTGTTTGCTTTCTTCTAAAGGCTGCTTACTGCAATTTTAAACTGGATTTCATTCTTCCTTTTTGTTTGTAGATTAGCTATGTTATTCACCATTCAACTCCTATTTATGTACAATAGCTTTGTGTCAATCGATATGTATCTGTATCTATCTGTCTAACGGTCTGTCTATCTATGTATCTATGTATGTAAGTATGTATGTATGTATCTATGGATCTACCTTTCTATCTATCTATCTATCTTCCTATCATCTATCTATGATGTCTATCATCTATCGGTCTATGTACCTATCTATCTTTCTTTCATCTGTCGTCTGTCTACCTATCTATCTATGAATCAATCACCTTTTTGTCTGCCCATCTATCCTTCTGTACAGAACAGTTAACAACATAGCTTATGTCTCTTTCCTACAATATGCTTCCAGAAATCTTGCAAGGTAGCTAAGCCATAAGGAGAGCACTGTGTTCACCGATACACTTTCAGGTAGAGTCAGCCGCGTGTGCTTACAAAACCAGTAAATGGAGGTGAAAGGACTTGAACCCGTATCTCTGTCCTCTGTCCTCTTATAATTCCTGCTCGCTTGGTGACTTTATTTAGCCACATTCAGTGAGTAAGTGATCCCCGAAGACCACAAGTATCCTTCGTCTGGGCCTGTTGTCGACAGAAAAGTGTACTTGGTTCTTTGCACACCACCATGTTTGAGGGACATTGGTGTGATCACTGCTGATAGGTGGAGGGACAAACATAAAGGAACACCTATTTCTGGACAGGAGCATTTGGAAATAAGAGTGTGTAGTGGAGTGAAGTGTTTATTTGAGGGACCAAACGTCCCTCTTTAGATGGTTATTACTTCTTTACATTCGTGAACATCATAAAAAGCAATGATTTTAAAAGCGCAGACGCCTATTATTACAGCAATTCATTTGTTGAGGTGGGAGGAAATGAGAAGGAAGTTGCTGCACCACGAAATCTATGCCTGAGCACTGCTGAAACAAAACAAAAAGAATTCACGGTGGCTAGATTGGGCTATTTTCTACTGACTCTCTCTGGGGACTCAAACAGAATCCATTTGTTTGTTTGTTTCTCAGTTTCACTTGTATAGGGTACCTGTCCCCGCCCCTTCAGCTTGTAGTTTGTCTGTGTCCTTGGATCTCAAGTGAGTCTCCAGAAAGGGAGCACGTAGGTGGTCTTGAGTTTTCATCAGTTCTTCTAACCCTGTGTCTTTTGATTGGAGCACTCAAAGCCTGTACTTTTATTCTGATATTTGAGAGCAGTGCTCTTACATCAGTTTGAAATTTTCTTTGTTCTCATTAATATAAAATCACATGCAGAACATTATGTTTTCCAGTCTACCCTCTTCAGCTAGTCCCCCCCAAATCCCAGTTACAGTCGCTGTCCGTCAGCATGTACTAAGATGCTGTAGAATCACTACATGTCTTCTCTGTGTTGTACAGCCCTACCAATAACCCCCCACACTACACATTAAACATGCTAATCCTAATGTCCCCATTCTTTTTCCTCGCCCTTATTACTCCCTTCCCACAAACGCTACCCAGTCACTTTCTCTTTGGTAACTGTTAGTCCACCCTCGGGTACTGTGAGTCTGCTGATGTCTTTTCCTTCAGTTTTTCTTTGTTATCATACTCCACACATGAGTGAAATCATTTGGTAAATGTATTTCTCTGCCTGGCCTGTTTGACTGAGCATAATACCCTCTACCTCCATCCACGTTATTGCAAATGATAGGATTTGTTTTCTTCTTATGGCTGCTTACTGCACTTTTTAAACTGGATTTCATTCTTCTTTTTTGTTTGTAGTTTCGCTATGTGCTTTCACCATTGCTCTCCTGGTAATGAGCAGTAGCTTTGTGTTAGTCGATATGTACCTATATCTATCTATCTGTCTGTCTATCTATTTATCAATCAATCAATCAACTTTTTGTCTGCCCATCTGTCCTTGTGTACAGAACAGTTAACCACATATCCTGTATCACTTTCCTACACTATGATTCAAAAAATCCTGCAAAGTATCTAGGCTGTAGAGAGAGCACTGGGTTCACCGAGACCCTTGCAGGACGAGACGGCCACGTGTACCTACAAAACCAGGAAATGGTTGTGCCGGAACTTGAACCCGTGTCTCTGTCCTCTGTCCTCTTTCATCTCCTTCTAACTTGCTGTCTGTATTTAGCCACATTCATTGACTAAGTGCTCCCTGAAGACCACAAATATCATTAATAAGGGCCTGTTGTCTACAGAAAAGTAAACTTGTTGCTTTGCTCACCACCATGTTTGAAGGACATCAGCGTGATCACCGCCGATAGGACGGAGGGTCAAATAGAAAGGAACGCCAATTTCTAGACAGAGGCAGTTGGGAGCCAAGAGTGTATTGTGGAGTGACGTGTTTATTTGAGTGTCCAAACTTCCCTCTTTAGGTGGTTATTAGATCTTCTCAATCGTGAACATCATAAAACCCACTGATTTCATTGGCCCAGATGCTTATTATTACAGCAACTCAGTTGTTGAGGTGAGAGAAAATGAGAAGTATGTTGCTGCACCACTATATCTATCGCTGGGAACTGCTGAAACCAAACAAAAAGAATTCACGGTGGTCAGATAGGGCTATTTTCTGCTGACTGTCTCTGGGGACTCAAACAGAATCCATTTGTTTGATAGTTTGTTTTTCAGTTTCACTCGTGTAGGGTACTTGTCCACACACCTTCGGCTTGTAGTTTGTCTGTTGTCCTTGGATCTCAAGTGAGTCCCCTGTAAGTAAGCACGTAGGTGTTTTGAGTTTTTATCCCTTCTTTTAACCCTGTGTCTTTTGTTTGCAGCACTCAGTGCTTGAACTTTTATTCTGATGATTCCGAGCTGTACACTTATTGCACTTAAATAATATTTTATCATTAATCTACAATCACGAGAAGAACATTATTTTTACTATGCTCCCCCCTTCACCAAGTCCCCCCGAAAAACCTCTTCAGTCGCTGTCTATCAGCGTAGTGGAATGCTGTGGATCCCTTCACCAAGTCCGCCCCCACAGACCCGTTACAGTCGCTGTCCATCAGTGAGTAGTAAGATGCTATATGATCTCTACTAGTCTTCTCTGTGTTGTACAGTACTCCCCATGCACACCCGACCCCACGCATTATTCATGCTAATCCCAATTACCACTATTCTTTCTCCCCACACTTATCCCTCCCTTCAGACTCACCCTGCCTAGTCTTTTTCCCTTTGGTAACTTTTAGTCAACTCTCGGAATCTGTGAGAGTGCTTCTTTTTTTTCCTTCAGTTTCTCTTTGTTGTTATACTCCACACATGAGTGAAATCACTTGGTACTTGTCTTTCTCCACCTGGCCTATTTCTCTGAACGTACTACCGTCTAGCTCCATCCACGTCACTGCAAATGGTAGTGTTTGCTTTCTTCTAAAGGCTGCTTACTGCAATTTTAAACTGGATTTCATTCTTCCTTTTTGTTTGTAGATTAGCTATGTTATTCACCATTCAACTCCTATTTATGTACAATAGCTTTGTGTCAATCGATATGTATCTGTATCTATCTGTCTAACGGTCTGTCTATCTATGTATCTATGTATGTAAGTATGTATGTATGTATCTATGGATCTACCTTTCTATCTATCTATCTATCTTCCTATCATCTATCTATGATGTCTATCATCTATCGGTCTATGTACCTATCTATCTTTCTTTCATCTGTCGTCTGTCTACCTATCTATCTATGAATCAATCACCTTTTTGTCTGCCCATCTATCCTTCTGTACAGAACAGTTAACAACATAGCTTATGTCTCTTTCCTACAATATGCTTCCAGAAATCTTGCAAGGTAGCTAAGCCATAAGGAGAGCACTGTGTTCACCGATACACTTTCAGGTAGAGTCAGCCGCGTGTGCTTACAAAACCAGTAAATGGAGGTGAAAGGACTTGAACCCGTATCTCTGTCCTCTGTCCTCTTATAATTCCTGCTCGCTTGGTGACTTTATTTAGCCACATTCAGTGAGTAAGTGATCCCCGAAGACCACAAGTATCCTTCGTCTGGGCCTGTTGTCGACAGAAAAGTGTACTTGGTTCTTTGCACACCACCATGTTTGAGGGACATTGGTGTGATCACTGCTGATAGGTGGAGGGACAAACATAAAGGAACACCTATTTCTGGACAGGAGCATTTGGAAATAAGAGTGTGTAGTGGAGTGAAGTGTTTATTTGAGGGACCAAACGTCCCTCTTTAGATGGTTATTACTTCTTTACATTCGTGAACATCATAAAAAGCAATGATTTTAAAAGCGCAGACGCCTATTATTACAGCAATTCATTTGTTGAGGTGGGAGGAAATGAGAAGGAAGTTGCTGCACCACGAAATCTATGCCTGAGCACTGCTGAAACAAAACAAAAAGAATTCACGGTGGCTAGATTGGGCTATTTTCTACTGACTCTCTCTGGGGACTCAAACAGAATCCATTTGTTTGTTTGTTTCTCAGTTTCACTTGTATAGGGTACCTGTCCCCGCCCCTTCAGCTTGTAGTTTGTCTGTGTCCTTGGATCTCAAGTGAGTCTCCAGAAAGGGAGCACGTAGGTGGTCTTGAGTTTTCATCAGTTCTTCTAACCCTGTGTCTTTTGATTGGAGCACTCAAAGCCTGTACTTTTATTCTGATATTTGAGAGCAGTGCTCTTACATCAGTTTGAAATTTTCTTTGTTCTCATTAATATAAAATCACATGCAGAACATTATGTTTTCCAGTCTACCCTCTTCAGCTAGTCCTCCCCAAATCCCAGTTACAGTCGCTGTCCGTCAGCATGTACTAAGATGCTGTAGAATCACTACATGTCTTCTCTGTGTTGTACAGCCCTACCAATAACCCCCCACACTACACATTAAACATGCTAATCCTAATGTCCCCATTCTTTTTCCTCGCCCTTATTACTCCCTTCCCACAAACGCTACCCAGTCACTTTCTCTTTGGTAACTGTTAGTCCACCCTCGTGTACTGTGAGTCTGCTGATGTCTTTTCCTTCAGTTTTTCTTTGTTATCATACTCCACACATGAGTGAAATCATTTGGTAAATGTATTTCTCTGCCTGGCCTGTTTGACTGAGCATAATACCCTCTACCTCCATCCACGTTATTGCAAATGATAGGATTTGTTTTCTTCTTATGGCTGCTTACTGCACTTTTTAAACTGGATTTCATTCTTCTTTTTTGTTTGTAGTTTCGCTATGTGCTTTCACCATTGCTCTCCTGGTAATGAGCAGTAGCTTTGTGTTAGTCGATATGTACCTATATCTATCTATCTGTCTGTCTATCTATTTATCAATCAATCAATCAACTTTTTGTCTGCCCATCTGTCCTTGTGTACAGAACAGTTAACCACATATCCTGTATCACTTTCCTACACTATGCTTCAAAAAATCCTGCAAAGTATCTAGGCTGTAGAGAGAGCACTGGGTTCACCGAGACCCTTGCAGGACGAGACGGCCACGTGTACCTACAAAACCAGGAAATGGTTGTGCCGGAACTTGAACCCGTGTCTCTGTCCTCTGTCCTCTTTCATCTCCTTCTAACTTGCTGTCTGTATTTAGCCACATTCATTGACTAAGTGCTCCCTGAAGACCACAAATATCATTAATAAGGGCCTGTTGTCTACAGAAAAGTAAACTTGTTGCTTTGCTCACCACCATGTTTGAAGGACATCAGCGTGATCACCGCCGATAGGACGGAGGGTCAAATAGAAAGGAACGCCAATTTCTAGACAGAGGCAGTTGGGAGCCAAGAGTGTATTGTGGAGTGACGTGTTTATTTGAGTGTCCAAACTTCCCTCTTTAGGTGGTTATTAGATCTTCTCAATCGTGAACATCATAAAACCCACTGATTTCATTGGCCCAGATGCTTATTATTACAGCAACTCAGTTGTTGAGGTGAGAGAAAATGAGAAGTATGTTGCTGCACCACTATATCTATCGCTGGGAACTGCTGAAACCAAACAAAAAGAATTCACGGTGGTCAGATAGGGCTATTTTCTGCTGACTGTCTCTGGGGACTCAAACAGAATCCATTTGTTTGATAGTTTGTTTTTCAGTTTCACTCGTGTAGGGTACTTGTCCACACACCTTCGGCTTGTAGTTTGTCTGTTGTCCTTGGATCTCAAGTGAGTCCCCTGTAAGTAAGCACGTAGGTGTTTTGAGTTTTTATCCCTTCTTTTAACCCTGTGTCTTTTGTTTGCAGCACTCAGTGCTTGAACTTTTATTCTGATGATTCCGAGCTGTACACTTATTGCACTTAAATAATATTTTATCATTAATCTACAATCACGAGAAGAACATTATTTTTACTATGCTCCCCCCTTCACCAAGTCCCCCCGAAAAACCTCTTCAGTCGCTGTCTATCAGCGTAGTGGAATGCTGTGGATCCCTTCACCAAGTCCGCCCCCACAGACCCGTTACAGTCGCTGTCCATCAGTGAGTAGTAAGATGCTATATGATCTCTACTAGTCTTCTCTGTGTTGTACAGTACTCCCCATGCACACCCGACCCCACGCATTATTCATGCTAATCCCAATTACCACTATTCTTTCTCCCCACACTTATCCCTCCCTTCAGACTCACCCTGCCTAGTCTTTTTCCCTTTGGTAACTTTTAGTCAACTCTCGGAATCTGTGAGAGTGCTTCTTTTTTTTCCTTCAGTTTCTCTTTGTTGTTATACTCCACACATGAGTGAAATCACTTGGTACTTGTCTTTCTCCACCTGGCCTATTTCTCTGAACGTACTACCGTCTAGCTCCATCCACGTCACTGCAAATGGTAGTGTTTGCTTTCTTCTAAAGGCTGCTTACTGCAATTTTAAACTGGATTTCATTCTTCCTTTTTGTTTGTAGATTAGCTATGTTATTCACCATTCAACTCCTATTTATGTACAATAGCTTTGTGTCAATCGATATGTATCTGTATCTATCTGTCTAACGGTCTGTCTATCTATGTATCTATGTATGTAAGTATGTATGTATGTATCTATGGATCTACCTTTCTATCTATCTATCTATCTTCCTATCATCTATCTATGATGTCTATCATCTATCGGTCTATGTACCTATCTATCTTTCTTTCATCTGTCGTCTGTCTACCTATCTATCTATGAATCAATCACCTTTTTGTCTGCCCATCTATCCTTCTGTACAGAACAGTTAACAACATAGCTTATGTCTCTTTCCTACAATATGCTTCCAGAAATCTTGCAAGGTAGCTAAGCCATAAGGAGAGCACTGTGTTCACCGATACACTTTCAGGTAGAGTCAGCCGCGTGTGCTTACAAAACCAGTAAATGGAGGTGAAAGGACTTGAACCCGTATCTCTGTCCTCTGTCCTCTTATAATTCCTGCTCGCTTGGTGACTTTATTTAGCCACATTCAGTGAGTAAGTGATCCCCGAAGACCACAAGTATCCTTCGTCTGGGCCTGTTGTCGACAGAAAAGTGTACTTGGTTCTTTGCACACCACCATGTTTGAGGGACATTGGTGTGATCACTGCTGATAGGTGGAGGGACAAACATAAAGGAACACCTATTTCTGGACAGGAGCATTTGGAAATAAGAGTGTGTAGTGGAGTGAAGTGTTTATTTGAGGGACCAAACGTCCCTCTTTAGATGGTTATTACTTCTTTACATTCGTGAACATCATAAAAAGCAATGATTTTAAAAGCGCAGACGCCTATTATTACAGCAATTCATTTGTTGAGGTGGGAGGAAATGAGAAGGAAGTTGCTGCACCACGAAATCTATGCCTGAGCACTGCTGAAACAAAACAAAAAGAATTCACGGTGGCTAGATTGGGCTATTTTCTACTGACTCTCTCTGGGGACTCAAACAGAATCCATTTGTTTGTTTGTTTCTCAGTTTCACTTGTATAGGGTACCTGTCCCCGCCCCTTCAGCTTGTAGTTTGTCTGTGTCCTTGGATCTCAAGTGAGTCTCCAGAAAGGGAGCACGTAGGTGGTCTTGAGTTTTCATCAGTTCTTCTAACCCTGTGTCTTTTGATTGGAGCACTCAAAGCCTGTACTTTTATTCTGATATTTGAGAGCAGTGCTCTTACATCAGTTTGAAATTTTCTTTGTTCTCATTAATATAAAATCACATGCAGAACATTATGTTTTCCAGTCTACCCTCTTCAGCTAGTCCCCCCCAAATCCCAGTTACAGTCGCTGTCCGTCAGCATGTACTAAGATGCTGTAGAATCACTACATGTCTTCTCTGTGTTGTACAGCCCTACCAATAACCCCCCACACTACACATTAAACATGCTAATCCTAATGTCCCCATTCTTTTTCCTCGCCCTTATTACTCCCTTCCCACAAACGCTACCCAGTCACTTTCTCTTTGGTAACTGTTAGTCCACCCTCGGGTACTGTGAGTCTGCTGATGTCTTTTCCTTCAGTTTTTCTTTGTTATCATACTCCACACATGAGTGAAATCATTTGGTAAATGTATTTCTCTGCCTGGCCTGTTTGACTGAGCATAATACCCTCTACCTCCATCCACGTTATTGCAAATGATAGGATTTGTTTTCTTCTTATGGCTGCTTACTGCACTTTTTAAACTGGATTTCATTCTTCTTTTTTGTTTGTAGTTTCGCTATGTGCTTTCACCATTGCTCTCCTGGTAATGAGCAGTAGCTTTGTGTTAGTCGATATGTACCTATATCTATCTATCTGTCTGTCTATCTATTTATCAATCAATCAATCAACTTTTTGTCTGCCCATCTGTCCTTGTGTACAGAACAGTTAACCACATATCCTGTATCACTTTCCTACACTATGCTTCAAAAAATCCTGCAAAGTATCTAGGCTGTAGAGAGAGCACTGGGTTCACCGAGACCCTTGCAGGACGAGACGGCCACGTGTACCTACAAAACCAGGAAATGGTTGTGCCGGAACTTGAACCCGTGTCTCTGTCCTCTGTCCTCTTTCATCTCCTTCTAACTTGCTGTCTGTATTTAGCCACATTCATTGACTAAGTGCTCCCTGAAGACCACAAATATCATTAATAAGGGCCTGTTGTCTACAGAAAAGTAAACTTGTTGCTTTGCTCACCACCATGTTTGAAGGACATCAGCGTGATCACCGCCGATAGGACGGAGGGTCAAATAGAAAGGAACGCCAATTTCTAGACAGAGGCAGTTGGGAGCCAAGAGTGTATTGTGGAGTGACGTGTTTATTTGAGTGTCCAAACTTCCCTCTTTAGGTGGTTATTAGATCTTCTCAATCGTGAACATCATAAAACCCACTGATTTCATTGGCCCAGATGCTTATTATTACAGCAACTCAGTTGTTGAGGTGAGAGAAAATGAGAAGTATGTTGCTGCACCACTATATCTATCGCTGGGAACTGCTGAAACCAAACAAAAAGAATTCACGGTGGTCAGATAGGGCTATTTTCTGCTGACTGTCTCTGGGGACTCAAACAGAATCCATTTGTTTGATAATTTGTTTTTCAGTTTCACTCGTGTAGGGTACTTGTCCACACACCTTCGGCTTGTAGTTTGTCTGTTGTCCTTGGATCTCAAGTGAGTCCCCTGTAAGTAAGCACGTAGGTGTTTTGAGTTTTTATCCCTTCTTTTAACCCTGTGTCTTTTGTTTGCAGCACTCAGTGCTTGAACTTTTATTCTGATGATTCCGAGCTGTACACTTATTGCACTTAAATAATATTTTATCATTAATCTACAATCACGAGAAGAACATTATTTTTACTATGCTCCCCCCTTCACCAAGTCCCCCCGAAAAACCTCTTCAGTCGCTGTCTATCAGCGTAGTGGAATGCTGTGGATCCCTTCACCAAGTCCGCCCCCACAGACCCGTTACAGTCGCTGTCCATCAGTGAGTAGTAAGATGCTATATGATCTCTACTAGTCTTCTCTGTGTTGTACAGTACTCCCCATGCACACCCGACCCCACGCATTATTCATGCTAATCCCAATTACCACTATTCTTTCTCCCCACACTTATCCCTCCCTTCAGACTCACCCTGCCTAGTCTTTTTCCCTTTGGTAACTTTTAGTCAACTCTCGGAATCTGTGAGAGTGCTTCTTTTTTTTCCTTCAGTTTCTCTTTGTTGTTATACTCCACACATGAGTGAAATCACTTGGTACTTGTCTTTCTCCACCTGGCCTATTTCTCTGAACGTACTACCGTCTAGCTCCATCCACGTCACTGCAAATGGTAGTGTTTGCTTTCTTCTAAAGGCTGCTTACTGCAATTTTAAACTGGATTTCATTCTTCCTTTTTGTTTGTAGATTAGCTATGTTATTCACCATTCAACTCCTATTTATGTACAATAGCTTTGTGTCAATCGATATGTATCTGTATCTATCTGTCTAACGGTCTGTCTATCTATGTATCTATGTATGTAAGTATGTATGTATGTATCTATGGATCTACCTTTCTATCTATCTATCTATCTTCCTATCATCTATCTATGATGTCTATCATCTATCGGTCTATGTACCTATCTATCTTTCTTTCATCTGTCGTCTGTCTACCTATCTATCTATGAATCAATCACCTTTTTGTCTGCCCAT
The DNA here is from genome assembly GCF_030020395.1 of Manis pentadactyla. NCBI lineage: Eukaryota > Metazoa > Chordata > Mammalia > Pholidota > Manidae > Manis > Manis pentadactyla. The sequence goes on from NW_026644625.1 coordinate 548,111, forward strand.
CTATCCTTCTGTACAGAACAGTTAACAACATAGCTTATGTCTCTTTCCTACAATATGCTTCCAGAAATCTTGCAAGGTAGCTAAGCCATAAGGAGAGCACTGTGTTCACCGATACACTTTCAGGTAGAGTCAGCCGCGTGTGCTTACAAAACCAGTAAATGGAGGTGAAAGGACTTGAACCCGTATCTCTGTCCTCTGTCCTCTTATAATTCCTGCTCGCTTGGTGACTTTATTTAGCCACATTCAGTGAGTAAGTGATCCCCGAAGACCACAAGTATCCTTCGTCTGGGCCTGTTGTCGACAGAAAAGTGTACTTGGTTCTTTGCACACCACCATGTTTGAGGGACATTGGTGTGATCACTGCTGATAGGTGGAGGGACAAACATAAAGGAACACCTATTTCTGGACAGGAGCATTTGGAAATAAGAGTGTGTAGTGGAGTGAAGTGTTTATTTGAGGGACCAAACGTCCCTCTTTAGATGGTTATTACTTCTTTACATTCGTGAACATCATAAAAAGCAATGATTTTAAAAGCGCAGACGCCTATTATTACAGCAATTCATTTGTTGAGGTGGGAGGAAATGAGAAGGAAGTTGCTGCACCACGAAATCTATGCCTGAGCACTGCTGAAACAAAACAAAAAGAATTCACGGTGGCTAGATTGGGCTATTTTCTACTGACTCTCTCTGGGGACTCAAACAGAATCCATTTGTTTGTTTGTTTCTCAGTTTCACTTGTATAGGGTACCTGTCCCCGCCCCTTCAGCTTGTAGTTTGTCTGTGTCCTTGGATCTCAAGTGAGTCTCCAGAAAGGGAGCACATAGGTGGTCTTGAGTTTTCATCAGTTCTTCTAACCCTGTGTCTTTTGATTGGAGCACTCAAAGCCTGTACTTTTATTCTGATATTTGAGAGCAGTGCTCTTACATCAGTTTGAAATTTTCTTTGTTCTCATTAATATAAAATCACATGCAGAACATTATGTTTTCCAGTCTACCCTCTTCAGCTAGTCCCCCCCAAATCCCAGTTACAGTCGCTGTCCGTCAGCATGTACTAAGATGCTGTAGAATCACTACATGTCTTCTCTGTGTTGTACAGCCCTACCAATAACCCCCCACACTACACATTAAACATGCTAATCCTAATGTCCCCATTCTTTTTCCTCGCCCTTATTACTCCCTTCCCACAAACGCTACCCAGTCACTTTCTCTTTGGTAACTGTTAGTCCACCCTCGGGTACTGTGAGTCTGCTGATGTCTTTTCCTTCAGTTTTTCTTTGTTATCATACTCCACACATGAGTGAAATCATTTGGTAAATGTATTTCTCTGCCTGGCCTGTTTGACTGAGCATAATACCCTCTACCTCCATCCACGTTATTGCAAATGATAGGATTTGTTTTCTTCTTATGGCTGCTTACTGCACTTTTTAAACTGGATTTCATTCTTCTTTTTTGTTTGTAGTTTCGCTATGTGCTTTCACCATTGCTCTCCTGGTAATGAGCAGTAGCTTTGTGTTAGTCGATATGTACCTATATCTATCTATCTGTCTGTCTATCTATTTATCAATCAATCAATCAACTTTTTGTCTGCCCATCTGTCCTTGTGTACAGAACAGTTAACCACATATCCTGTATCACTTTCCTACACTATGCTTCAAAAAATCCTGCAAAGTATCTAGGCTGTAGAGAGAGCACTGGGTTCACCGAGACCCTTGCAGGACGAGACGGCCACGTGTACCTACAAAACCAGGAAATGGTTGTGCCGGAACTTGAACCCGTGTCTCTGTCCTCTGTCCTCTTTCATCTCCTTCTAACTTGCTGTCTGTATTTAGCCACATTCATTGACTAAGTGCTCCCTGAAGACCACAAATATCATTAATAAGGGCCTGTTGTCTACAGAAAAGTAAACTTGTTGCTTTGCTCACCACCATGTTTGAAGGACATCAGCGTGATCACCGCCGATAGGACGGAGGGTCAAATAGAAAGGAACGCCAATTTCTAGACAGAGGCAGTTGGGAGCCAAGAGTGTATTGTGGAGTGACGTGTTTATTTGAGTGTCCAAACTTCCCTCTTTAGGTGGTTATTAGATCTTCTCAATCGTGAACATCATAAAACCCACTGATTTCATTGGCCCAGATGCTTATTATTACAGCAACTCAGTTGTTGAGGTGAGAGAAAATGAGAAGTATGTTGCTGCACCACTATATCTATCGCTGGGAACTGCTGAAACCAAACAAAAAGAATTCACGGTGGTCAGATAGGGCTATTTTCTGCTGACTGTCTCTGGGGACTCAAACAGAATCCATTTGTTTGATAGTTTGTTTTTCAGTTTCACTCGTGTAGGGTACTTGTCCACACACCTTCGGCTTGTAGTTTGTCTGTTGTCCTTGGATCTCAAGTGAGTCCCCTGTAAGTAAGCACGTAGGTGTTTTGAGTTTTTATCCCTTCTTTTAACCCTGTGTCTTTTGTTTGCAGCACTCAGTGCTTGAACTTTTATTCTGATGATTCCGAGCTGTACACTTATTGCACTTAAATAATATTTTATCATTAATCTACAATCACGAGAAGAACATTATTTTTACTATGCTCCCCCCTTCACCAAGTCCCCCCGAAAAACCTCTTCAGTCGCTGTCTATCAGCGTAGTGGAATGCTGTGGATCCCTTCACCAAGTCCGCCCCCACAGACCCGTTACAGTCGCTGTCCATCAGTGAGTAGTAAGATGCTATATGATCTCTACTAGTCTTCTCTGTGTTGTACAGTACTCCCCATGCACACCCGACCCCACGCATTATTCATGCTAATCCCAATTACCACTATTCTTTCTCCCCACACTTATCCCTCCCTTCAGACTCACCCTGCCTAGTCTTTTTCCCTTTGGTAACTTTTAGTCAACTCTCGGAATCTGTGAGAGTGCTTCTTTTTTTTCCTTCAGTTTCTCTTTGTTGTTATACTCCACACATGAGTGAAATCACTTGGTACTTGTCTTTCTCCACCTGGCCTATTTCTCTGAACGTACTACCGTCTAGCTCCATCCACGTCACTGCAAATGGTAGTGTTTGCTTTCTTCTAAAGGCTGCTTACTGCAATTTTAAACTGGATTTCATTCTTCCTTTTTGTTTGTAGATTAGCTATGTTATTCACCATTCAACTCCTATTTATGTACAATAGCTTTGTGTCAATCGATATGTATCTGTATCTATCTGTCTAACGGTCTGTCTATCTATGTATCTATGTATGTAAGTATGTATGTATGTATCTATGGATCTACCTTTCTATCTATCTATCTATCTTCCTATCATCTATCTATGATGTCTATCATCTATCGGTCTATGTACCTATCTATCTTTCTTTCATCTGTCGTCTGTCTACCTATCTATCTATGAATCAATCACCTTTTTGTCTGCCCATCTATCCTTCTGTACAGAACAGTTAACAACATAGCTTATGTCTCTTTCCTACAATATGCTTCCAGAAATCTTGCAAGGTAGCTAAGCCATAAGGAGAGCACTGTGTTCACCGATACACTTTCAGGTAGAGTCAGCCGCGTGTGCTTACAAAACCAGTAAATGGAGGTGAAAGGACTTGAACCCGTATCTCTGTCCTCTGTCCTCTTATAATTCCTGCTCGCTTGGTGACTTTATTTAGCCACATTCAGTGAGTAAGTGATCCCCGAAGACCACAAGTATCCTTCGTCTGGGCCTGTTGTCGACAGAAAAGTGTACTTGGTTCTTTGCACACCACCATGTTTGAGGGACATTGGTGTGATCACTGCTGATAGGTGGAGGGACAAACATAAAGGAACACCTATTTCTGGACAGGAGCATTTGGAAATAAGAGTGTGTAGTGGAGTGAAGTGTTTATTTGAGGGACCAAACGTCCCTCTTTAGATGGTTATTACTTCTTTACATTCGTGAACATCATAAAAAGCAATGATTTTAAAAGCGCAGACGCCTATTATTACAGCAATTCATTTGTTGAGGTGGGAGGAAATGAGAAGGAAGTTGCTGCACCACGAAATCTATGCCTGAGCACTGCTGAAACAAAACAAAAAGAATTCACGGTGGCTAGATTGGGCTATTTTCTACTGACTCTCTCTGGGGACTCAAACAGAATCCATTTGTTTGTTTGTTTCTCAGTTTCACTTGTATAGGGTACCTGTCCCCGCCCCTTCAGCTTGTAGTTTGTCTGTGTCCTTGGATCTCAAGTGAGTCTCCAGAAAGGGAGCACGTAGGTGGTCTTGAGTTTTCATCAGTTCTTCTAACCCTGTGTCTTTTGATTGGAGCACTCAAAGCCTGTACTTTTATTCTGATATTTGAGAGCAGTGCTCTTACATCAGTTTGAAATTTTCTTTGTTCTCATTAATATAAAATCACATGCAGAACATTATGTTTTCCAGTCTACCCTCTTCAGCTAGTCCCCCCCAAATCCCAGTTACAGTCGCTGTCCGTCAGCATGTACTAAGATGCTGTAGAATCACTACATGTCTTCTCTGTGTTGTACAGCCCTACCAATAACCCCCCACACTACACATTAAACATGCTAATCCTAATGTCCCCATTCTTTTTCCTCGCCCTTATTACTCCCTTCCCACAAACGCTACCCAGTCACTTTCTCTTTGGTAACTGTTAGTCCACCCTCGGGTACTGTGAGTCTGCTGATGTCTTTTCCTTCAGTTTTTCTTTGTTATCATACTCCACACATGAGTGAAATCATTTGGTAAATGTATTTCTCTGCCTGGCCTGTTTGACTGAGCATAATACCCTCTACCTCCATCCACGTTATTGCAAATGATAGGATTTGTTTTCTTCTTATGGCTGCTTACTGCACTTTTTAAACTGGATTTCATTCTTCTTTTTTGTTTGTAGTTTCGCTATGTGCTTTCACCATTGCTCTCCTGGTAATGAGCAGTAGCTTTGTGTTAGTCGATATGTACCTATATCTATCTATCTGTCTGTCTATCTATTTATCAATCAATCAATCAACTTTTTGTCTGCCCATCTGTCCTTGTGTACAGAACAGTTAACCACATATCCTGTATCACTTTCCTACACTATGCTTCAAAAAATCCTGCAAAGTATCTAGGCTGTAGAGAGAGCACTGGGTTCACCGAGACCCTTGCAGGACGAGACGGCCACGTGTACCTACAAAACCAGGAAATGGTTGTGCCGGAACTTGAACCCGTGTCTCTGTCCTCTGTCCTCTTTCATCTCCTTCTAACTTGCTGTCTGTATTTAGCCACATTCATTGACTAAGTGCTCCCTGAAGACCACAAATATCATTAATAAGGGCCTGTTGTCTACAGAAAAGTAAACTTGTTGCTTTGCTCACCACCATGTTTGAAGGACATCAGCGTGATCACCGCCGATAGGACGGAGGGTCAAATAGAAAGGAACGCCAATTTCTAGACAGAGGCAGTTGGGAGCCAAGAGTGTATTGTGGAGTGACGTGTTTATTTGAGTGTCCAAACTTCCCTCTTTAGGTGGTTATTAGATCTTCTCAATCGTGAACATCATAAAACCCACTGATTTCATTGGCCCAGATGCTTATTATTACAGCAACTCAGTTGTTGAGGTGAGAGAAAATGAGAAGTATGTTGCTGCACCACTATATCTATCGCTGGGAACTGCTGAAACCAAACAAAAAGAATTCACGGTGGTCAGATAGGGCTATTTTCTGCTGACTGTCTCTGGGGACTCAAACAGAATCCATTTGTTTGATAGTTTGTTTTTCAGTTTCACTCGTGTAGGGTACTTGTCCACACACCTTCGGCTTGTAGTTTGTCTGTTGTCCTTGGATCTCAAGTGAGTCCCCTGTAAGTAAGCACGTAGGTGTTTTGAGTTTTTATCCCTTCTTTTAACCCTGTGTCTTTTGTTTGCAGCACTCAGTGCTTGAACTTTTATTCTGATGATTCCGAGCTGTACACTTATTGCACTTAAATAATATTTTATCATTAATCTACAATCACGAGAAGAACATTATTTTTACTATGCTCCCCCCTTCACCAAGTCCCCCCGAAAAACCTCTTCAGTCGCTGTCTATCAGCGTAGTGGAATGCTGTGGATCCCTTCACCAAGTCCGCCCCCACAGACCCGTTACAGTCGCTGTCCATCAGTGAGTAGTAAGATGCTATATGATCTCTACTAGTCTTCTCTGTGTTGTACAGTACTCCCCATGCACACCCGACCCCACGCATTATTCATGCTAATCCCAATTACCACTATTCTTTCTCCCCACACTTATCCCTCCCTTCAGACTCACCCTGCCTAGTCTTTTTCCCTTTGGTAACTTTTAGTCAACTCTCGGAATCTGTGAGAGTGCTTCTTTTTTTTCCTTCAGTTTCTCTTTGTTGTTATACTCCACACATGAGTGAAATCACTTGGTACTTGTCTTTCTCCACCTGGCCTATTTCTCTGAACGTACTACCGTCTAGCTCCATCCACGTCACTGCAAATGGTAGTGTTTGCTTTCTTCTAAAGGCTGCTTACTGCAATTTTAAACTGGATTTCATTCTTCCTTTTTGTTTGTAGATTAGCTATGTTATTCACCATTCAACTCCTATTTATGTACAATAGCTTTGTGTCAATCGATATGTATCTGTATCTATCTGTCTAACGGTCTGTCTATCTATGTATCTATGTATGTAAGTATGTATGTATGTATCTATGGATCTACCTTTCTATCTATCTATCTATCTTCCTATCATCTATCTATGATGTCTATCATCTATCGGTCTATGTACCTATCTATCTTTCTTTCATCTGTCGTCTGTCTACCTATCTATCTATGAATCAATCACCTTTTTGTCTGCCCATCTATCCTTCTGTACAGAACAGTTAACAACATAGCTTATGTCTCTTTCCTACAATATGCTTCCAGAAATCTTGCAAGGTAGCTAAGCCATAAGGAGAGCACTGTGTTCACCGATACACTTTCAGGTAGAGTCAGCCGCGTGTGCTTACAAAACCAGTAAATGGAGGTGAAAGGACTTGAACCCGTATCTCTGTCCTCTGTCCTCTTATAATTCCTGCTCGCTTGGTGACTTTATTTAGCCACATTCAGTGAGTAAGTGATCCCCGAAGACCACAAGTATCCTTCGTCTGGGCCTGTTGTCGACAGAAAAGTGTACTTGGTTCTTTGCACACCACCATGTTTGAGGGACATTGGTGTGATCACTGCTGATAGGTGGAGGGACAAACATAAAGGAACACCTATTTCTGGACAGGAGCATTTGGAAATAAGAGTGTGTAGTGGAGTGAAGTGTTTATTTGAGGGACCAAACGTCCCTCTTTAGATGGTTATTACTTCTTTACATTCGTGAACATCATAAAAAGCAATGATTTTAAAAGCGCAGACGCCTATTATTACAGCAATTCATTTGTTGAGGTGGGAGGAAATGAGAAGGAAGTTGCTGCACCACGAAATCTATGCCTGAGCACTGCTGAAACAAAACAAAAAGAATTCACGGTGGCTAGATTGGGCTATTTTCTACTGACTCTCTCTGGGGACTCAAACAGAATCCATTTGTTTGTTTGTTTCTCAGTTTCACTTGTATAGGGTACCTGTCCCCGCCCCTTCAGCTTGTAGTTTGTCTGTGTCCTTGGATCTCAAGTGAGTCTCCAGAAAGGGAGCACGTAGGTGGTCTTGAGTTTTCATCAGTTCTTCTAACCCTGTGTCTTTTGATTGGAGCACTCAAAGCCTGTACTTTTATTCTGATATTTGAGAGCAGTGCTCTTACATCAGTTTGAAATTTTCTTTGTTCTCATTAATATAAAATCACATGCAGAACATTATGTTTTCCAGTCTACCCTCTTCAGCTAGTCCCCCCCAAATCCCAGTTACAGTCGCTGTCCGTCAGCATGTACTAAGATGCTGTAGAATCACTACATGTCTTCTCTGTGTTGTACAGCCCTACCAATAACCCCCCACACTACACATTAAACATGCTAATCCTAATGTCCCCATTCTTTTTCCTCGCCCTTATTACTCCCTTCCCACAAACGCTACCCAGTCACTTTCTCTTTGGTAACTGTTAGTCCACCCTCGGGTACTGTGAGTCTGCTGATGTCTTTTCCTTCAGTTTTTCTTTGTTATCATACTCCACACATGAGTGAAATCATTTGGTAAATGTATTTCTCTGCCTGGCCTGTTTGACTGAGCATAATACCCTCTACCTCCATCCACGTTATTGCAAATGATAGGATTTGTTTTCTTCTTATGGCTGCTTACTGCACTTTTTAAACTGGATTTCATTCTTCTTTTTTGTTTGTAGTTTCGCTATGTGCTTTCACCATTGCTCTCCTGGTAATGAGCAGTAGCTTTGTGTTAGTCGATATGTACCTATATCTATCTATCTGTCTGTCTATCTATTTATCAATCAATCAATCAACTTTTTGTCTGCCCATCTGTCCTTGTGTACAGAACAGTTAACCACATATCCTGTATCACTTTCCTACACTATGCTTCAAAAAATCCTGCAAAGTATCTAGGCTGTAGAGAGAGCACTGGGTTCACCGAGACCCTTGCAGGACGAGACGGCCACGTGTACCTACAAAACCAGGAAATGGTTGTGCCGGAACTTGAACCCGTGTCTCTGTCCTCTGTCCTCTTTCATCTCCTTCTAACTTGCTGTCTGTATTTAGCCACATTCATTGACTAAGTGCTCCCTGAAGACCACAAATATCATTAATAAGGGCCTGTTGTCTACAGAAAAGTAAACTTGTTGCTTTGCTCACCACCATGTTTGAAGGACATCAGCGTGATCACCGCCGATAGGACGGAGGGTCAAATAGAAAGGAACGCCAATTTCTAGACAGAGGCAGTTGGGAGCCAAGAGTGTATTGTGGAGTGACGTGTTTATTTGAGTGTCCAAACTTCCCTCTTTAGGTGGTTATTAGATCTTCTCAATCGTGAACATCATAAAACCCACTGATTTCATTGGCCCAGATGCTTATTATTACAGCAACTCAGTTGTTGAGGTGAGAGAAAATGAGAAGTATGTTGCTGCACCACTATATCTATCGCTGGGAACTGCTGAAACCAAACAAAAAGAATTCACGGTGGTCAGATAGGGCTATTTTCTGCTGACTGTCTCTGGGGACTCAAACAGAATCCATTTGTTTGATAGTTTGTTTTTCAGTTTCACTCGTGTAGGGTACTTGTCCACACACCTTCGGCTTGTAGTTTGTCTGTTGTCCTTGGATCTCAAGTGAGTCCCCTGTAAGTAAGCACGTAGGTGTTTTGAGTTTTTATCCCTTCTTTTAACCCTGTGTCTTTTGTTTGCAGCACTCAGTGCTTGAACTTTTATTCTGATGATTCCGAGCTGTACACTTATTGCACTTAAATAATATTTTATCATTAATCTACAATCACGAGAAGAACATTATTTTTACTATGCTCCCCCCTTCACCAAGTCCCCCCGAAAAACCTCTTCAGTCGCTGTCTATCAGCGTAGTGGAATGCTGTGGATCCCTTCACCAAGTCCGCCCCCACAGACCCGTTACAGTCGCTGTCCATCAGTGAGTAGTAAGATGCTATATGATCTCTACTAGTCTTCTCTGTGTTGTACAGTACTCCCCATGCACACCCGACCCCACGCATTATTCATGCTAATCCCAATTACCACTATTCTTTCTCCCCACACTTATCCCTCCCTTCAGACTCACCCTGCCTAGTCTTTTTCCCTTTGGTAACTTTTAGTCAACTCTCGGAATCTGTGAGAGTGCTTCTTTTTTTTCCTTCAGTTTCTCTTTGTTGTTATACTCCACACATGAGTGAAATCACTTGGTACTTGTCTTTCTCCACCTGGCCTATTTCTCTGAACGTACTACCGTCTAGCTCCATCCACGTCACTGCAAATGGTAGTGTTTGCTTTCTTCTAAAGGCTGCTTACTGCAATTTTAAACTGGATTTCATTCTTCCTTTTTGTTTGTAGATTAGCTATGTTATTCACCATTCAACTCCTATTTATGTACAATAGCTTTGTGTCAATCGATATGTATCTGTATCTATCTGTCTAACGGTCTGTCTATCTATGTATCTATGTATGTAAGTATGTATGTATGTATCTATGGATCTACCTTTCTATCTATCTATCTATCTTCCTATCATCTATCTATGATGTCTATCATCTATCGGTCTATGTACCTATCTATCTTTCTTTCATCTGTCGTCTGTCTACCTATCTATCTATGAATCAATCACCTTTTTGTCTGCCCATCTATCCTTCTGTACAGAACAGTTAACAACATAGCTTATGTCTCTTTCCTACAATATGCTTCCAGAAATCTTGCAAGGTAGCTAAGCCATAAGGAGAGCACTGTGTTCACCGATACACTTTCAGGTAGAGTCAGCCGCGTGTGCTTACAAAACCAGTAAATGGAGGTGAAAGGACTTGAACCCGTATCTCTGTCCTCTGTCCTCTTATAATTCCTGCTCGCTTGGTGACTTTATTTAGCCACATTCAGTGAGTAAGTGATCCCCGAAGACCACAAGTATCCTTCGTCTGGGCCTGTTGTCGACAGAAAAGTGTACTTGGTTCTTTGCACACCACCATGTTTGAGGGACATTGGTGTGATCACTGCTGATAGGTGGAGGGACAAACATAAAGGAACACCTATTTCTGGACAGGAGCATTTGGAAATAAGAGTGTGTAGTGGAGTGAAGTGTTTATTTGAGGGACCAAACGTCCCTCTTTAGATGGTTATTACTTCTTTACATTCGTGAACATCATAAAAAGCAATGATTTTAAAAGCGCAGACGCCTATTATTACAGCAATTCATTTGTTGAGGTGGGAGGAAATGAGAAGGAAGTTGCTGCACCACGAAATCTATGCCTGAGCACTGCTGAAACAAAACAAAAAGAATTCACGGTGGCTAGATTGGGCTATTTTCTACTGACTCTCTCTGGGGACTCAAACAGAATCCATTTGTTTGTTTGTTTCTCAGTTTCACTTGTATAGGGTACCTGTCCCCGCCCCTTCAGCTTGTAGTTTGTCTGTGTCCTTGGATCTCAAGTGAGTCTCCAGAAAGGGAGCACGTAGGTGGTCTTGAGTTTTCATCAGTTCTTCTAACCCTGTGTCTTTTGATTGGAGCACTCAAAGCCTGTACTTTTATTCTGATATTTGAGAGCAGTGCTCTTACATCAGTTTGAAATTTTCTTTGTTCTCATTAATATAAAATCACATGCAGAACATTATGTTTTCCAGTCTACCCTCTTCAGCTAGTCCCCCCCAAATCCCAGTTACAGTCGCTGTCCGTCAGCATGTACTAAGATGCTGTAGAATCACTACATGTCTTCTCTGTGTTGTACAGCCCTACCAATAACCCCCCACACTACACATTAAACATGCTAATCCTAATGTCCCCATTCTTTTTCCTCGCCCTTATTACTCCCTTCCCACAAACGCTACCCAGTCACTTTCTCTTTGGTAACTGTTAGTCCACCCTCGGGTACTGTGAGTCTGCTGATGTCTTTTCCTTCAGTTTTTCTTTGTTATCATACTCCACACATGAGTGAAATCATTTGGTAAATGTATTTCTCTGCCTGGCCTGTTTGACTGAGCATAATACCCTCTACCTCCATCCACGTTATTGCAAATGATAGGATTTGTTTTCTTCTTATGGCTGCTTACTGCACTTTTTAAACTGGATTTCATTCTTCTTTTTTGTTTGTAGTTTCGCTATGTGCTTTCACCATTGCTCTCCTGGTAATGAGCAGTAGCTTTGTGTTAGTCGATATGTACCTATATCTATCTATCTGTCTGTCTATCTATTTATCAATCAATCAATCAACTTTTTGTCTGCCCATCTGTCCTTGTGTACAGAACAGTTAACCACATATCCTGTATCACTTTCCTACACTATGCTTCAAAAAATCCTGCAAAGTATCTAGGCTGTAGAGAGAGCACTGGGTTCACCGAGACCCTTGCAGGACGAGACGGCCACGTGTACCTACAAAACCAGGAAATGGTTGTGCCGGAACTTGAACCCGTGTCTCTGTCCTCTGTCCTCTTTCATCTCCTTCTAACTTGCTGTCTGTATTTAGCCACATTCATTGACTAAGTGCTCCCTGAAGACCACAAATATCATTAATAAGGGCCTGTTGTCTACAGAAAAGTAAACTTGTTGCTTTGCTCACCACCATGTTTGAAGGACATCAGCGTGATCACCGCCGATAGGACGGAGGGTCAAATAGAAAGGAACGCCAATTTCTAGACAGAGGCAGTTGGGAGCCAAGAGTGTATTGTGGAGTGACGTGTTTATTTGAGTGTCCAAACTTCCCTCTTTAGGTGGTTATTAGATCTTCTCAATCGTGAACATCATAAAACCCACTGATTTCATTGGCCCAGATGCTTATTATTACAGCAACTCAGTTGTTGAGGTGAGAGAAAATGAGAAGTATGTTGCTGCACCACTATATCTATCGCTGGGAACTGCTGAAACCAAACAAAAAGAATTCACGGTGGTCAGATAGGGCTATTTTCTGCTGACTGTCTCTGGGGACTCAAACAGAATCCATTTGTTTGATAGTTTGTTTTTCAGTTTCACTCGTGTAGGGTACTTGTCCACACACCTTCGGCTTGTAGTTTGTCTGTTGTCCTTGGATCTCAAGTGAGTCCCCTGTAAGTAAGCACGTAGGTGTTTTGAGTTTTTATCCCTTCTTTTAACCCTGTGTCTTTTGTTTGCAGCACTCAGTGCTTGAACTTTTATTCTGATGATTCCGAGCTGTACACTTATTGCACTTAAATAATATTTTATCATTAATCTACAATCACGAGAAGAACATTATTTTTACTATGCTCCCCCCTTCACCAAGTCCCCCCGAAAAACCTCTTCAGTCGCTGTCTATCAGCGTAGTGGAATGCTGTGGATCCCTTCACCAAGTCCGCCCCCACAGACCCGTTACAGTCGCTGTCCATCAGTGAGTAGTAAGATGCTATATGATCTCTACTAGTCTTCTCTGTGTTGTACAGTACTCCCCATGCACACCCGACCCCACGCATTATTCATGCTAATCCCAATTACCACTATTCTTTCTCCCCACACTTATCCCTCCCTTCAGACTCACCCTGCCTAGTCTTTTTCCCTTTGGTAACTTTTAGTCAACTCTCGGAATCTGTGAGAGTGCTTCTTTTTTTTCCTTCAGTTTCTCTTTGTTGTTATACTCCACACATGAGTGAAATCACTTGGTACTTGTCTTTCTCCACCTGGCCTATTTCTCTGAACGTACTACCGTCTAGCTCCATCCACGTCACTGCAAATGGTAGTGTTTGCTTTCTTCTAAAGGCTGCTTACTGCAATTTTAAACTGGATTTCATTCTTCCTTTTTGTTTGTAGATTAGCTATGTTATTCACCATTCAACTCCTATTTATGTACAATAGCTTTGTGTCAATCGATATGTATCTGTATCTATCTGTCTAACGGTCTGTCTATCTATGTATCTATGTATGTAAGTATGTATGTATGTATCTATGGATCTACCTTTCTATCTATCTATCTATCTTCCTATCATCTATCTATGATGTCTATCATCTATCGGTCTATGTACCTATCTATCTTTCTTTCATCTGTCGTCTGTCTACCTATCTATCTATGAATCAATCACCTTTTTGTCTGCCCATCTATCCTTCTGTACAGAACAGTTAACAACATAGCTTATGTCTCTTTCCTACAATATGCTTCCAGAAATCTTGCAAGGTAGCTAAGCCATAAGGAGAGCACTGTGTTCACCGATACACTTTCAGGTAGAGTCAGCCGCGTGTGCTTACAAAACCAGTAAATGGAGGTGAAAGGACTTGAACCCGTATCTCTGTCCTCTGTCCTCTTATAATTCCTGCTCGCTTGGTGACTTTATTTAGCCACATTCAGTGAGTAAGTGATCCCCGAAGACCACAAGTATCCTTCGTCTGGGCCTGTTGTCGACAGAAAAGTGTACTTGGTTCTTTGCACACCACCATGTTTGAGGGACATTGGTGTGATCACTGCTGATAGGTGGAGGGACAAACATAAAGGAACACCTATTTCTGGACAGGAGCATTTGGAAATAAGAGTGTGTAGTGGAGTGAAGTGTTTATTTGAGGGACCAAACGTCCCTCTTTAGATGGTTATTACTTCTTTACATTCGTGAACATCATAAAAAGCAATGATTTTAAAAGCGCAGACGCCTATTATTACAGCAATTCATTTGTTGAGGTGGGAGGAAATGAGAAGGAAGTTGCTGCACCACGAAATCTATGCCTGAGCACTGCTGAAACAAAACAAAAAGAATTCACGGTGGCTAGATTGGGCTATTTTCTACTGACTCTCTCTGGGGACTCAAACAGAATCCATTTGTTTGTTTGTTTCTCAGTTTCACTTGTATAGGGTACCTGTCCCCGCCCCTTCAGCTTGTAGTTTGTCTGTGTCCTTGGATCTCAAGTGAGTCTCCAGAAAGGGAGCACGTAGGTGGTCTTGAGTTTTCATCAGTTCTTCTAACCCTGTGTCTTTTGATTGGAGCACTCAAAGCCTGTACTTTTATTCTGATATTTGAGAGCAGTGCTCTTACATCAGTTTGAAATTTTCTTTGTTCTCATTAATATAAAATCACATGCAGAACATTATGTTTTCCAGTCTACCCTCTTCAGCTAGTCCCCCCCAAATCCCAGTTACAGTCGCTGTCCGTCAGCATGTACTAAGATGCTGTAGAATCACTACATGTCTTCTCTGTGTTGTACAGCCCTACCAATAACCCCCCACACTACACATTAAACATGCTAATCCTAATGTCCCCATTCTTTTTCCTCGCCCTTATTACTCCCTTCCCACAAACGCTACCCAGTCACTTTCTCTTTGGTAACTGTTAGTCCACCCTCGGGTACTGTGAGTCTGCTGATGTCTTTTCCTTCAGTTTTTCTTTGTTATCATACTCCACACATGAGTGAAATCATTTGGTAAATGTATTTCTCTGCCTGGCCTGTTTGACTGAGCATAATACCCTCTACCTCCATCCACGTTATTGCAAATGATAGGATTTGTTTTCTTCTTATGGCTGCTTACTGCACTTTTTAAACTGGATTTCATTCTTCTTTTTTGTTTGTAGTTTCGCTATGTGCTTTCACCATTGCTCTCCTGGTAATGAGCAGTAGCTTTGTGTTAGTCGATATGTACCTATATCTATCTATCTGTCTGTCTATCTATTTATCAATCAATCAATCAACTTTTTGTCTGCCCATCTGTCCTTGTGTACAGAACAGTTAACCACATATCCTGTATCACTTTCCTACACTATGCTTCAAAAAATCCTGCAAAGTATCTAGGCTGTAGAGAGAGCACTGGGTTCACCGAGACCCTTGCAGGACGAGACGGCCACGTGTACCTACAAAACCAGGAAATGGTTGTGCCGGAACTTGAACCCGTGTCTCTGTCCTCTGTCCTCTTTCATCTCCTTCTAACTTGCTGTCTGTATTTAGCCACATTCATTGACTAAGTGCTCCCTGAAGACCACAAATATCATTAATAAGGGCCTGTTGTCTACAGAAAAGTAAACTTGTTGCTTTGCTCACCACCATGTTTGAAGGACATCAGCGTGATCACCGCCGATAGGACGGAGGGTCAAATAGAAAGGAACGCCAATTTCTAGACAGAGGCAGTTGGGAGCCAAGAGTGTATTGTGGAGTGACGTGTTTATTTGAGTGTCCAAACTTCCCTCTTTAGGTGGTTATTAGATCTTCTCAATCGTGAACATCATAAAACCCACTGATTTCATTGGCCCAGATGCTTATTATTACAGCAACTCAGTTGTTGAGGTGAGAGAAAATGAGAAGTATGTTGCTGCACCACTATATCTATCGCTGGGAACTGCTGAAACCAAACAAAAAGAATTCACGGTGGTCAGATAGGGCTATTTTCTGCTGACTGTCTCTGGGGACTCAAACAGAATCCATTTGTTTGATAGTTTGTTTTTCAGTTTCACTCGTGTAGGGTACTTGTCCACACACCTTCGGCTTGTAGTTTGTCTGTTGTCCTTGGATCTCAAGTGAGTCCCCTGTAAGTAAGCACGTAGGTGTTTTGAGTTTTTATCCCTTCTTTTAACCCTGTGTCTTTTGTTTGCAGCACTCAGTGCTTGAACTTTTATTCTGATGATTCCGAGCTGTACACTTATTGCACTTAAATAATATTTTATCATTAATCTACAATCACGAGAAGAACATTATTTTTACTATGCTCCCCCCTTCACCAAGTCCCCCCGAAAAACCTCTTCAGTCGCTGTCTATCAGCGTAGTGGAATGCTGTGGATCCCTTCACCAAGTCCGCCCCCACAGACCCGTTACAGTCGCTGTCCATCAGTGAGTAGTAAGATGCTATATGATCTCTACTAGTCTTCTCTGTGTTGTACAGTACTCCCCATGCACACCCGACCCCACGCATTATTCATGCTAATCCCAATTACCACTATTCTTTCTCCCCACACTTATCCCTCCCTTCAGACTCACCCTGCCTAGTCTTTTTCCCTTTGGTAACTTTTAGTCAACTCTCGGAATCTGTGAGAGTGCTTCTTTTTTTTCCTTCAGTTTCTCTTTGTTGTTATACTCCACACATGAGTGAAATCACTTGGTACTTGTCTTTCTCCACCTGGCCTATTTCTCTGAACGTACTACCGTCTAGCTCCATCCACGTCACTGCAAATGGTAGTGTTTGCTTTCTTCTAAAGGCTGCTTACTGCAATTTTAAACTGGATTTCATTCTTCCTTTTTGTTTGTAGATTAGCTATGTTATTCACCATTCAACTCCTATTTATGTACAATAGCTTTGTGTCAATCGATATGTATCTGTATCTATCTGTCTAACGGTCTGTCTATCTATGTATCTATGTATGTAAGTATGTATGTATGTATCTATGGATCTACCTTTCTATCTATCTATCTATCTTCCTATCATCTATCTATGATGTCTATCATCTATCGGTCTATGTACCTATCTATCTTTCTTTCATCTGTCGTCTGTCTACCTATCTATCTATGAATCAATCACCTTTTTGTCTGCCCATCTATCCTTCTGTACAGAACAGTTAACAACATAGCTTATGTCTCTTTCCTACAATATGCTTCCAGAAATCTTGCAAGGTAGCTAAGCCATAAGGAGAGCACTGTGTTCACCGATACACTTTCAGGTAGAGTCAGCCGCGTGTGCTTACAAAACCAGTAAATGGAGGTGAAAGGACTTGAACCCGTATCTCTGTCCTCTGTCCTCTTATAATTCCTGCTCGCTTGGTGACTTTATTTAGCCACATTCAGTGAGTAAGTGATCCCCGAAGACCACAAGTATCCTTCGTCTGGGCCTGTTGTCGACAGAAAAGTGTACTTGGTTCTTTGCACACCACCATGTTTGAGGGACATTGGTGTGATCACTGCTGATAGGTGGAGGGACAAACATAAAGGAACACCTATTTCTGGACAGGAGCATTTGGAAATAAGAGTGTGTAGTGGAGTGAAGTGTTTATTTGAGGGACCAAACGTCCCTCTTTAGATGGTTATTACTTCTTTACATTCGTGAACATCATAAAAAGCAATGATTTTAAAAGCGCAGACGCCTATTATTACAGCAATTCATTTGTTGAGGTGGGAGGAAATGAGAAGGAAGTTGCTGCACCACGAAATCTATGCCTGAGCACTGCTGAAACAAAACAAAAAGAATTCACGGTGGCTAGATTGGGCTATTTTCTACTGACTCTCTCTGGGGACTCAAACAGAATCCATTTGTTTGTTTGTTTCTCAGTTTCACTTGTATAGGGTACCTGTCCCCGCCCCTTCAGCTTGTAGTTTGTCTGTGTCCTTGGATCTCAAGTGAGTCTCCAGAAAGGGAGCACGTAGGTGGTCTTGAGTTTTCATCAGTTCTTCTAACCCTGTGTCTTTTGATTGGAGCACTCAAAGCCTGTACTTTTATTCTGATATTTGAGAGCAGTGCTCTTACATCAGTTTGAAATTTTCTTTGTTCTCATTAATATAAAATCACATGCAGAACATTATGTTTTCCAGTCTACCCTCTTCAGCTAGTCCCCCCCAAATCCCAGTTACAGTCGCTGTCCGTCAGCATGTACTAAGATGCTGTAGAATCACTACATGTCTTCTCTGTGTTGTACAGCCCTACCAATAACCCCCCACACTACACATTAAACATGCTAATCCTAATGTCCCCATTCTTTTTCCTCGCCCTTATTACTCCCTTCCCACAAACGCTACCCAGTCACTTTCTCTTTGGTAACTGTTAGTCCACCCTCGGGTACTGTGAGTCTGCTGATGTCTTTTCCTTCAGTTTTTCTTTGTTATCATACTCCACACATGAGTGAAATCATTTGGTAAATGTATTTCTCTGCCTGGCCTGTTTGACTGAGCATAATACCCTCTACCTCCATCCACGTTATTGCAAATGATAGGATTTGTTTTCTTCTTATGGCTGCTTACTGCACTTTTTAAACTGGATTTCATTCTTCTTTTTTGTTTGTAGTTTCGCTATGTGCTTTCACCATTGCTCTCCTGGTAATGAGCAGTAGCTTTGTGTTAGTCGATATGTACCTATATCTATCTATCTGTCTGTCTATCTATTTATCAATCAATCAATCAACTTTTTGTCTGCCCATCTGTCCTTGTGTACAGAACAGTTAACCACATATCCTGTATCACTTTCCTACACTATGCTTCAAAAAATCCTGCAAAGTATCTAGGCTGTAGAGAGAGCACTGGGTTCACCGAGACCCTTGCAGGACGAGACGGCCACGTGTACCTACAAAACCAGGAAATGGTTGTGCCGGAACTTGAACCCGTGTCTCTGTCCTCTGTCCTCTTTCATCTCCTTCTAACTTGCTGTCTGTATTTAGCCACATTCATTGACTAAGTGCTCCCTGAAGACCACAAATATCATTAATAAGGGCCTGTTGTCTACAGAAAAGTAAACTTGTTGCTTTGCTCACCACCATGTTTGAAGGACATCAGCGTGATCACCGCCGATAGGACGGAGGGTCAAATAGAAAGGAACGCCAATTTCTAGACAGAGGCAGTTGGGAGCCAAGAGTGTATTGTGGAGTGACGTGTTTATTTGAGTGTCCAAACTTCCCTCTTTAGGTGGTTATTAGATCTTCTCAATCGTGAACATCATAAAACCCACTGATTTCATTGGCCCAGATGCTTATTATTACAGCAACTCAGTTGTTGAGGTGAGAGAAAATGAGAAGTATGTTGCTGCACCACTATATCTATCGCTGGGAACTGCTGAAACCAAACAAAAAGAATTCACGGTGGTCAGATAGGGCTATTTTCTGCTGACTGTCTCTGGGGACTCAAACAGAATCCATTTGTTTGATAGTTTGTTTTTCAGTTTCACTCGTGTAGGGTACTTGTCCACACACCTTCGGCTTGTAGTTTGTCTGTTGTCCTTGGATCTCAAGTGAGTCCCCTGTAAGTAAGCACGTAGGTGTTTTGAGTTTTTATCCCTTCTTTTAACCCTGTGTCTTTTGTTTGCAGCACTCAGTGCTTGAACTTTTATTCTGATGATTCCGAGCTGTACACTTATTGCACTTAAATAATATTTTATCATTAATCTACAATCACGAGAAGAACATTATTTTTACTATGCTCCCCCCTTCACCAAGTCCCCCCGAAAAACCTCTTCAGTCGCTGTCTATCAGCGTAGTGGAATGCTGTGGATCCCTTCACCAAGTCCGCCCCCACAGACCCGTTACAGTCGCTGTCCATCAGTGAGTAGTAAGATGCTATATGATCTCTACTAGTCTTCTCTGTGTTGTACAGTACTCCCCATGCACACCCGACCCCACGCATTATTCATGCTAATCCCAATTACCACTATTCTTTCTCCCCACACTTATCCCTCCCTTCAGACTCACCCTGCCTAGTCTTTTTCCCTTTGGTAACTTTTAGTCAACTCTCGGAATCTGTGAGAGTGCTTCTTTTTTTTCCTTCAGTTTCTCTTTGTTGTTATACTCCACACATGAGTGAAATCACTTGGTACTTGTCTTTCTCCACCTGGCCTATTTCTCTGAACGTACTACCGTCTAGCTCCATCCACGTCACTGCAAATGGTAGTGTTTGCTTTCTTCTAAAGGCTGCTTACTGCAATTTTAAACTGGATTTCATTCTTCCTTTTTGTTTGTAGATTAGCTATGTTATTCACCATTCAACTCCTATTTATGTACAATAGCTTTGTGTCAATCGATATGTATCTGTATCTATCTGTCTAACGGTCTGTCTATCTATGTATCTATGTATGTAAGTATGTATGTATGTATCTATGGATCTACCTTTCTATCTATCTATCTATCTTCCTATCATCTATCTATGATGTCTATCATCTATCGGTCTATGTACCTATCTA
Source organism: Manis pentadactyla (assembly GCF_030020395.1). NCBI lineage: Eukaryota > Metazoa > Chordata > Mammalia > Pholidota > Manidae > Manis > Manis pentadactyla. The sequence continues at coordinate 568,469 of NW_026644625.1, forward strand.
TCTTTCTTTCATCTGTCGTCTGTCTACCTATCTATCTATGAATCAATCACCTTTTTGTCTGCCCATCTATCCTTCTGTACAGAACAGTTAACAACATAGCTTATGTCTCTTTCCTACAATATGCTTCCAGAAATCTTGCAAGGTAGCTAAGCCATAAGGAGAGCACTGTGTTCACCGATACACTTTCAGGTAGAGTCAGCCGCGTGTGCTTACAAAACCAGTAAATGGAGGTGAAAGGACTTGAACCCGTATCTCTGTCCTCTGTCCTCTTATAATTCCTGCTCGCTTGGTGACTTTATTTAGCCACATTCAGTGAGTAAGTGATCCCCGAAGACCACAAGTATCCTTCGTCTGGGCCTGTTGTCGACAGAAAAGTGTACTTGGTTCTTTGCACACCACCATGTTTGAGGGACATTGGTGTGATCACTGCTGATAGGTGGAGGGACAAACATAAAGGAACACCTATTTCTGGACAGGAGCATTTGGAAATAAGAGTGTGTAGTGGAGTGAAGTGTTTATTTGAGGGACCAAACGTCCCTCTTTAGATGGTTATTACTTCTTTACATTCGTGAACATCATAAAAAGCAATGATTTTAAAAGCGCAGACGCCTATTATTACAGCAATTCATTTGTTGAGGTGGGAGGAAATGAGAAGGAAGTTGCTGCACCACGAAATCTATGCCTGAGCACTGCTGAAACAAAACAAAAAGAATTCACGGTGGCTAGATTGGGCTATTTTCTACTGACTCTCTCTGGGGACTCAAACAGAATCCATTTGTTTGTTTGTTTCTCAGTTTCACTTGTATAGGGTACCTGTCCCCGCCCCTTCAGCTTGTAGTTTGTCTGTGTCCTTGGATCTCAAGTGAGTCTCCAGAAAGGGAGCACGTAGGTGGTCTTGAGTTTTCATCAGTTCTTCTAACCCTGTGTCTTTTGATTGGAGCACTCAAAGCCTGTACTTTTATTCTGATATTTGAGAGCAGTGCTCTTACATCAGTTTGAAATTTTCTTTGTTCTCATTAATATAAAATCACATGCAGAACATTATGTTTTCCAGTCTACCCTCTTCAGCTAGTCCCCCCCAAATCCCAGTTACAGTCGCTGTCCGTCAGCATGTACTAAGATGCTGTAGAATCACTACATGTCTTCTCTGTGTTGTACAGCCCTACCAATAACCCCCCACACTACACATTAAACATGCTAATCCTAATGTCCCCATTCTTTTTCCTCGCCCTTATTACTCCCTTCCCACAAACGCTACCCAGTCACTTTCTCTTTGGTAACTGTTAGTCCACCCTCGGGTACTGTGAGTCTGCTGATGTCTTTTCCTTCAGTTTTTCTTTGTTATCATACTCCACACATGAGTGAAATCATTTGGTAAATGTATTTCTCTGCCTGGCCTGTTTGACTGAGCATAATACCCTCTACCTCCATCCACGTTATTGCAAATGATAGGATTTGTTTTCTTCTTATGGCTGCTTACTGCACTTTTTAAACTGGATTTCATTCTTCTTTTTTGTTTGTAGTTTCGCTATGTGCTTTCACCATTGCTCTCCTGGTAATGAGCAGTAGCTTTGTGTTAGTCGATATGTACCTATATCTATCTATCTGTCTGTCTATCTATTTATCAATCAATCAATCAACTTTTTGTCTGCCCATCTGTCCTTGTGTACAGAACAGTTAACCACATATCCTGTATCACTTTCCTACACTATGCTTCAAAAAATCCTGCAAAGTATCTAGGCTGTAGAGAGAGCACTGGGTTCACCGAGACCCTTGCAGGACGAGACGGCCACGTGTACCTACAAAACCAGGAAATGGTTGTGCCGGAACTTGAACCCGTGTCTCTGTCCTCTGTCCTCTTTCATCTCCTTCTAACTTGCTGTCTGTATTTAGCCACATTCATTGACTAAGTGCTCCCTGAAGACCACAAATATCATTAATAAGGGCCTGTTGTCTACAGAAAAGTAAACTTGTTGCTTTGCTCACCACCATGTTTGAAGGACATCAGCGTGATCACCGCCGATAGGACGGAGGGTCAAATAGAAAGGAACGCCAATTTCTAGACAGAGGCAGTTGGGAGCCAAGAGTGTATTGTGGAGTGACGTGTTTATTTGAGTGTCCAAACTTCCCTCTTTAGGTGGTTATTAGATCTTCTCAATCGTGAACATCATAAAACCCACTGATTTCATTGGCCCAGATGCTTATTATTACAGCAACTCAGTTGTTGAGGTGAGAGAAAATGAGAAGTATGTTGCTGCACCACTATATCTATCGCTGGGAACTGCTGAAACCAAACAAAAAGAATTCACGGTGGTCAGATAGGGCTATTTTCTGCTGACTGTCTCTGGGGACTCAAACAGAATCCATTTGTTTGATAGTTTGTTTTTCAGTTTCACTCGTGTAGGGTACTTGTCCACACACCTTCGGCTTGTAGTTTGTCTGTTGTCCTTGGATCTCAAGTGAGTCCCCTGTAAGTAAGCACGTAGGTGTTTTGAGTTTTTATCCCTTCTTTTAACCCTGTGTCTTTTGTTTGCAGCACTCAGTGCTTGAACTTTTATTCTGATGATTCCGAGCTGTACACTTATTGCACTTAAATAATATTTTATCATTAATCTACAATCACGAGAAGAACATTATTTTTACTATGCTCCCCCCTTCACCAAGTCCCCCCGAAAAACCTCTTCAGTCGCTGTCTATCAGCGTAGTGGAATGCTGTGGATCCCTTCACCAAGTCCGCCCCCACAGACCCGTTACAGTCGCTGTCCATCAGTGAGTAGTAAGATGCTATATGATCTCTACTAGTCTTCTCTGTGTTGTACAGTACTCCCCATGCACACCCGACCCCACGCATTATTCATGCTAATCCCAATTACCACTATTCTTTCTCCCCACACTTATCCCTCCCTTCAGACTCACCCTGCCTAGTCTTTTTCCCTTTGGTAACTTTTAGTCAACTCTCGGAATCTGTGAGAGTGCTTCTTTTTTTCCTTCAGTTTCTCTTTGTTGTTATACTCCACACATGAGTGAAATCACTTGGTACTTGTCTTTCTCCACCTGGCCTATTTCTCTGAACGTACTACCGTCTAGCTCCATCCACGTCACTGCAAATGGTAGTGTTTGCTTTCTTCTAAAGGCTGCTTACTGCAATTTTAAACTGGATTTCATTCTTCCTTTTTGTTTGTAGATTAGCTATGTTATTCACCATTCAACTCCTATTTATGTACAATAGCTTTGTGTCAATCGATATGTATCTGTATCTATCTGTCTAACGGTCTGTCTATCTATGTATCTATGTATGTAAGTATGTATGTATGTATCTATGGATCTACCTTTCTATCTATCTATCTATCTTCCTATCATCTATCTATGATGTCTATCATCTATCGGT